>NC_083287.1:29087642-29315142 GCF_963506605.1 Zootoca vivipara | reverse complement strand
GGCAGTTTGGAAAAAGAAAAAGTGGCACAGAGATGAACTGGTAGACTAACCAATTAGTAACCACAGATATAATGTGAAAAACAGCACAGAGGTCAGCACAACCAATTTGTTGCTGAGCAAACATACAGTACTGAGACTTGGTCATGACAAATGTTCTGACAACAGTTTCAGTTGGATAGAGAAGAAAGAAGATGAATTAATAATAAAACAAGTGTAAAAACAGGCAGGACAAATGAAATTGAAGCAAGTAGTGACAGAGGCAAGTGTAGCACAATTGGGTGTGACATCTCTGTTTTCTGCTGAGAGAATATTGCAAAATTTTATATCATTTGCATTTCATTTTCAACACTTGTAGTTCTCATTTCCTCTTAAAAACTTTTTGGCTTAACTCTCTGTGTCATGTGGATAAGCCATTACTTTGGGTAAAATGAACACAATATTAGTTGTCTATTAATTGTGGTATAAAATAACAAGCAATGAAAATAGCTCGTGTTTCCAGCTCTCCATCTTTGTGAAAAGGAAAAGGAAAGAAAATGGCCGATCTCATTTTTAACTCATAGAGGAATGTTTCAGAAAAATGTGCACCATGTAAAAGTGAATTTGGTTCCAATCCAGTCTACCAATCAGTTAAGCTGCAAACCAGTTAAGCCATATTTGTCCTGTGGGCTGCAGTGCAGGATTTGAACATGCCTATTATTATTATTATTATTATTATTATTATTATTATTATTATTAGGTTAGGCTGCAGAGGATAGTTAAGAAATCAGTCCTAATGAATAAGGTGAGACTTAGGGCTTATTCACACTTACCTTTTGTTGCACTCTCTCCAGGCACAGCTTTGCATTTTAAAGCTCCATGACCGAGCACTCTCTCTCTTTTGCTCCAGAGCTTTCCCTGACAAAACCCACTCTTTAAAGCTTAATCACAACAAACAGCAATTCAGCTTTTGCCATTTGCTCCGATTCAGCTTTAAAGAACAGATTTTCACATTTATGGAATGCACTCCCCAGGAAGGCCCACCTGTCACCAACCTTGTCATCATTTCACTTTGGGTCTCTTCCAATGGGAAGCGATGTTTAAATTTAATAAACTAAACATAAACCAACCCACCTCAAACACAAACTACTTCACAACCCAATCCTACCTTTGCTACACACAGACCGTGTACATACAATAAATTAGCACATTCCCCCACCCAAAGACACCTCGGAACTGTACTTTGTTAAGGGTAGTTACAGGTAGGTAGCTGTGTTGGTCTGGCGTAGTCGGGGGGGGGGAATTCCTTCCAGCAGCACCTTGGAGACCAGCGAAGTTTGTCATTGGCATGAGCTTTCGTGTGCATGCACACTTCTTCAGATACACACAAAAGGTCATACCAATGACAAACTTAGTTGGGAAAAAATTGTTTTGTTTTGTTAAGGGTGGTAAACTGCAGTTCCCAGGAGGAGGGAAATATGAGCTTTCAATGTATATGCTGCGCTCTCAAGTTCCAGTGGAAACTTGAGCCTATGGAACCTATGGAAGATGCGAATGAGACTCTGCTGAACCTATGGAAGAAGCGAATGAGACTTCTGCTGCTTTGCAATTGTGGGGAAAAATCGCTATATATGTTACAGGGGGTAGATAGCGGATGAAAAGAATGGTCACTGTGTATATGGACAGGTTTATATTAGTGGGTTGCGAAAGGATCCTAATAACATTGCTGGACCCAACCAAGCTTGCACAGAAAGGCATCAACTCAATAACTGCAACAATGCTAGATGCTGCTATAGGGAAGACCATCCTACGCATCCTGGACTCAAATGGTATGATCTAGCCATTTTGTGGATCAGGCTTTTTTTTCCTAACCATCCTTTCCTCTAAGCATTCAGCCACAGAAACAGGCAGTAAAAGGAATCTTACTCATAGCTGCCAAGTTATCCCTTATTTTAAGGGATTTTCCCTTATGCTGAATAGGCTTCCTCGCGAGAAAAGGGAAAACTTGGCAGCTATGATCTTACTAACAAGATATCAACACACCAAAGAGTTACTTTTTCTTTTTTTAAAAAAAAAATAGCCCAAGGTAGAAGACTGCAGTTTAGAACTAGTGATCCTTTGATAAATTCAATTTCCCAAATGTTTAATTAACTACTATGTGCAGTTTAGTGGTGTTTAATTTGGTATGCACATTCAAGATATACTGTGCTTATTCTTTCCTTTCCTTTTTTCTTTTTTTCAAATAAAATCCTGATAGGCTACTAAAAGAATTACTACATACATTTCTCTCTTCCACTGAAAGTGTCCTTCAGCATTTCCTCTCATTGAGCTTCTTTCAGCCGTTGGGAAGTACAGTAGATGCATTCACTACAGTGGTCAAATGCTCGTGTGCACAGGCTTACCATTTGAATTAGGCCATTTCCTTCCAAATCCTTCGGATGCAGGTGGTCAACAGGAATGGGGGAGATAATTCAGGTTGCATTCAAAGGCAAACCTATATAATTTGAACTTTCTGAAACAGTACGTCCTTTGGAATTCTCACTTCTCCAGATCTTGCAATGCAGATCTACAGCCAAGAAATGCATATGTCCATAACACATCTATTTGTGAAAATAATGTACAAAAATTCACTACTCTAGGTGAAATTGCTTTCCAGAAATGTGTGTTTTAGTCAAAAAAATGAACCATTAAATTTGTATTAAATGCTGATGAATTTTCAGGAGGTCTTTAAAAAAAATCACAAACTGATTTGGAAATATGGAGAACTGGGAAAATGGGAAATGGAGAGAAACAAAAAATGACAGCTTTGCCCACCCCCAGTGGTGGGCTGGTGCATGATGTGAGCAGCTCACCATGTAAAGACAACAGTAATATTATGTGTTCAACTCCTCACTCACACTGATAAAACAGCTTAATATTTGAAATCCCCCTGATTTTAATTTGGTCCCATATACTAAGGCAAGGGTAGTTCAACTTTTGCAGGCCAAGGGCTACAATGACCCATAGTCAACACTCCAAGGTCCACTTGTTAAATTGAACGCATTTTGGGAAACCTTGGAGGGGCCTCATGGAATCACAGTGTGCAGTTAATTTTTTTTTAAAGGAAAAATTGGAGGGGGTCTTGGGTAGCCACAAAAAACCTCCCTTAGCACCATTGCATCCCAGTAGGGGCCCCAATGCAGAAGTCAATAAGGTTTTTTGGGAACAGAGTAATGGTCTGAGAGCAGGCATAGGCAACCTTGGCTCTCCAGATGTTTTGGAACTACAACTCCCATGATCCCTGACCACTGGCCCTGTTAGCTAGGGATCATGGGAGTTGTAGTTCCAAAACATCTGGAGAGCCAAGGTTGCCTTTGCCTGTCTTAGAGGCACCTGGCGAAATAGGATCGCCATGGTTTCTTATGACGCCACAGTGATATTGTGGTTTTAGGAGCAGTATGATGATTAAAGATAACAACCACAGCAGACTGATTTCCCTGTTGTGCATGGAGCAGGTACAGAGAAACTTGCACCTTTAACTCCTGCCCTTTACAGAGTTGCCTTTTGTAAGAATCTAAGCTATATTCTGGGTCATTCTCATTTAAAGGTAAAGGGACCCCTGACCATTAGGTCCAGTCGTGACCGACTCTGGGGTTGCAGCACTCATCTCGCGTTATTGGCCGAGGGAGCCGGCGTACAGCTTCCAGGTCATGTGGCCAGCATGACAAAGACGCTTCTGGTGAACCAGAGCAGCACACGGAAACGCCGTTTACCTTCCCTTTGATGTGCTTTCGAACTGCTAGGTTGGCAGGAGATGGGACCGAGCAACAGGAGCTCACCCCATTACGGGGGTTCAAACCGCCGACCGTCTGATTGGCAAGCCCTAGGCTCAGTGGTTTAACCCAAAGCGCTACCCGCGTCCCATTTATTTCTCATTTAGTTCATGCAATTATTTGAAACTTTTTCTGCATAGCTTGAATATTGCAGAAAAGTTTTTTTAAAAAAATGGCTCTGTGTTGGACCTGACCTTAGCTACAATGGACAGATAATTATTAGCTGCCAAATTAGTATGTTTAATCAAGCTGCTGTACTTAAGTGTAAAGAGAGGGGGGGAATCTCAGGATGGCTGAAAGGCTTACTTTATGATGCTTTGTAATGGAAATCTATTAATGATTTTCTCTATTCAGTCATTGGTTTAATAGGATTCATTAATTGTTCCAAATTTTATCAATGTGAATTAAGACCTTATTAGTCGATGCTAAACATTCAAATACTCCATGGCTTGAAGAATATATGCTTGAATGAAATGTATGTACTGACATCACTTGCGAATTCTTCTTTCACACACACTGGCTTCTCAGCTGAGTAAAACTACTACTGCTTATAATATTTTGTTACTCCATTATACTGTCCCTCCGCCATGGAGTTGAGGCCAGCAAAACTGGTGAGTGTCGCAAGATCACCCAGAGACCTTCACAGCTGGGTAGGGATCAGTTGTACAAGCCATTATGTTGTATAAATCATTATGCCACACTAGCTTTCAATCAGATCTCTTAATAGTCAGCCATATACGGTAGTATTTTTTCCTGAAATGCTCAAACCATTTCACATATTTAATCTGAAAAATAATTTCAAACAACAGCCATGTAGGGCAGATCCCATATGATATAAATGGAGGATGAACACGGAGGGGTGGTTATTATTTTTACTACCATTATTTTTATTATTATTATTATTATTATTATTATTATTCCCTGCCCTTCCGGCTGGGTTGCCCCAGCCACTCTGAGCAGCCCCCAGAAAAATGTAAAAACATGTCTTCTAAAAGTTGTGTAGTTCATTATCTCCCTGACATCTGATGGGAGGGCGTTCCACAGGGAGGGCGGCACTGCCAAAAAGCCCCTCTGCCTAGTTCCCTGTAACTTCACTTCTCACAGTGTGGGAACCCCCAGAAGACCCTCAGAACTGGAGCTTAGTGTCCGGACTGATTGATGTGGGTGGTGACACTCCTTCAGGTATACTGGGCCAAGGTTGCTTAGAGCTTTAAAGGTCAGCACTAACACTTTGAACTGGTTCTAGTTACAGGTAGGTAGCCGTGTTGGTTTGGTGTAGTTGAAACAAAATTTTAAAAATTTCTTCCAGTAGCACCTTAGAGACCAACTAAGTTTGTCATTGGTATGAGCTTTCGTGTGCATGCACACTTCTTCAGATACCTGAAGAGTATCTGAAGTGCTACTGGAAGAAGAAGAAAATATTTTGTTTTGACTTTGAACTGGTGTTTGTTGGTTTATGGTCATTTGCTGTGCTCTTGACTAAGGCCGCAATCCTAATCCCACCATAGCTGCCAAGTTATCCCTTTTTAAAAGGGATTTTCCCTTATGCTGAATAGGCTTCCTCGCAAGAAAAGGGAAAACTTGGCAGCTATGAATCCCACTCATCTGGGTTTAAGCCCCACTGAGTTCAATAGGGTTTACTTCTGAGTAGACATGGTTAGGACTGCACAGGGCTAGAAGTGTATTTGGTAACTTTTCAGACTAGTTTTGGTGCTAACTTTCCTTTCTTTGAAAAGAGAAGTATCTCCCCACCAGCACATGTGAGAAATAGAAAGAAAAGCTCGAAGTAACTTATGGCTCCAAGGTGCCATTTCTTATATATTAAGGAGTTTAATTTAAGGGAGAAAGTAAGGAGACAAAAATAATGCACCACATGGAACTGAATATTCACTGCGAACCAGATAACAGCTGTTCATTTGCTGTTGAGGGAAGCAGCGTATGTATTTTAAAAGGCCACAGGTAACCAAGGATTGTGGGAGAAGCATTGCTGAATAACTCTATTTCTTTGAATATATCATTTACTTTCTGACACATCTTCTTTCAGATACACCTTTCAAAACAGTGATGATCCGTGTAGCAAACTGTATTCTGCTACCTGAATACCCTGGAGTACTGCATAGCCAGATGTCAGCGAGAGTGCCAAAATGAAATGTCTCTCTTGCATTTTATTTTCAACCCCTTCACATGGCTATCAGGGAGGCTTGTATACAATTCAGATGATTGGATAGCAAACAGGATTTCTGTACAATGAGCAGTTGCCAAGTAAAATGAAAGCCTGGGCTTTCAAAACAGGACTGTTCAGTTTGCAATAATAAAGTCTCTCTGTGGTTTCATCTAATGTTGGAGCTTTGCAGCCAGGTAAGATCATTTTGATATTGGTGCCTTCTTTCAGTTTCTCTTAGTTTCTCATTTTTCCCCCCAAATCTTAAGATCAGTTTGCCAAATTTATCCCCAAAAAAGCCTCACCAGCGTTTTAATGTGCATTTATCCTAATATACACACATTGGCAAGCAATTTTCCTTAATAAAATGCATTTTTGCATGTTATTTTCACTAGCACATACTTTTTCTTACCCATCTTTCTCTAACAGATGCATTTTTGTACAGAATTATGTTGTTGTGTTGTTTTGCACGGAATTGTGATGGTGTGTTGGAGAAGTGTGTTGCAAAGTTTGCAAACACGTGAACTTAAAAGGACAGCTGCATATCAGTTTGCATATTGTTTGGGGGGGGAGTGCATATTAGGTAGGTTTACCATGAAATATGATTTGAGCTGAATCTGTCCCCTCTCCCTGTACCCCCTTCCCTCTTTCTTATTCTAAAATGCTTCCAGCTGCAACACATCTAAAAGTGACATCAAGGTGGCCTTTTTAGGAGTGTTAATCAATGTGAGCATTCACATTTATAATGTAGAGTGAGGAAGAAAGAAGCAAATGAACTGAAGAAATTGACATCTGAAGCAGTTTTGGCAAACTGCACACCCTCCAATTCCTGAATTGATTCAACAAATTCCCTTGTACATCTGGCATTTGGGAAAAGAAACAAAAAGCAGAGTGAAACAGAGTAGTATCTTTGTCTTATACTGAGTCAGAACTAGGGATGCTCAAGACACAAGAGCAGAAATTACCAGTGTTCACTTATTCGTCCCATCTCCATAATGGAAATCCATCTAGAAAATATGATTGGTTTTCAATGTTGGTATTTTCAGTCTGCAAACATTACGGAATTGATCATTTCCCCACACAGCACTTGCATTCTGTTTCCTTTGCACTTAAATGAATGGCCTCTGTATTGTAATGAATGGTGAGGAATAATATGGTGAAAGTAATTACATGAAATTCCACCAGGGCAGACAGTGAGATGAAGAATGTAAGTTTTTGTCAGAAGCCAAACTGCAGCAGAATGAAAACAGCGCTGCATGCAATGTACACAGCTTTGAGTGGAAACTGATGTTGGACTAGGACCTGGGAGACCGAGTTCAAATGCCCACTCAGCCATGAAGTTCACTAGGTGATCTTGGACCAATCACAGTCTCTCAGCCTAACCTACCAGTCTAACCTAGTTCTGTGGGGATCAGATGGGGAGGAAGAGAAGCTCCGTATGCCACCTTGAGTGTAACTTGGGAGGAAAGGTGGGATAGAAATTGAATGAAAAATGAAATTAATTGCTCTGTCTCAGTTTTGACTGCACCAACCTCCCCTCAACTTCCAGATGTTCTGGATTAAAACTCCCATTCTCCCTGTCTGTTGGCTATGCTTGATAGGGCTGGTGGCAGTCGTAATGCAGAAGCACCTGAAGGTCACCAGGTTGGGGAAACGCAGGTCTAGGCTGGCTGGCAACGGCCCTCCAGAGTTTCAGACAGTGTTGTTGTTGTTGTTGTTGTTGTTGTTGTTGTTGTTGTTGTTGTAATTTATATACCGCCCTATACCCAGGGGTCTCAGGGGGGTTCACAGAATAAAATCAAAATATAAAACCACAAAATACATAATCAAAATAAAAACAACCCAATAACCCCCCCCCAAAAAAAACCCCACATTTTAAAAGGGCATAGGATGTAAATCATATCAACCAAAGGCCATGGTTAAAAAGGAACATTTTTGCCTGGTACCTGAAGGTGTATAATGAAGGCGCCAGGCGAAATTCCCTGGGGAGAGCATTCCACAGACAGGGAACCACTGCAGAAAAGGCCCGTTCTCGTGTTGCCACCCTCCAGACCTCTCGAGGAGGAGGCACATGAAGAAAGGCCTCAGAAGATGATCTCAGGGTCCAGGTAGGTTTATATCAGGCATCCCCAAACTATGGCCCTCCAGATGTTTTGGCCTACAACTCCCATGATCCCTAGCTAACAGGACCAGTGGTCGGGGACAATGGGAATTGTAGTCCAAAACATCTGGAGGGCCAAAGTTTGGGGATGCCTGGTTTATATGGAAAGAGGTGGTCCTTGAGGTTCTTCCCATCCCATGCTGAGGATAGGACCTTGGGCCCTTACGTAAGCAATACAGGTGCTGTACTACTTAGCTTTGGCCTTTGGTAAAGGAATGGAAGGATGGGAATCCTCTTGCCTGTAACAGCAGTAGTGTGGTGGTGCAGAAATAGCTGTTACTATTTCTGCAGCAGGGTCCCTGTCTCCAGCATCCTAGAACCATCCAATCAGCACAAAAGGGGAGCCTTTTAGCCCCTGTACGCTCCAAAGGAAGCGTTTTGGAGCACTTAAATCACACGATGCTTCAGTTTCAATAGACTGGTGTCCAAGTGCTGCTATGTACAATGGAGTGCCACCGAGAAACACAACCAAAGTCACACCGGAATAAGACATTGGAGCACTCCAAATCATTTGCCCAATTGATCGAGCTGAAAGGGAACACATGTACTGTACTGTAGACCTGCACTGATGGTTGCAATGCATCCCTAAGTACTATTAAGGTATAACCATAAGGTTGTTGTATACAGTGGTACCTCGGTTTATGAACACAATTGGTTCCAGAAGTCTGTTCATAAACTGAAGCGTTCATAAACTGAAGCGAACTTTCCCATTGAAAGTAATGAAAAGTGAATTAATCCGTTCCAGATGGGTCCGCGGAGTACTCAACCTGAAGCGTACTTAACCCGAAGCATGGGTGTAATTGGTTCCGGAAGTCTGTTCGTAAACTGAAGCATTCATAAAATGAAGTGAACTTTCCCATTGAAAGTAATGGAAAGTGGATTAATCCGTTCCAGATGGGTCTGCGGCATTCGTAAACCGAAAATTCGTAAAGCGAGGTGTTCATAAACTGAGGTTCCACTGTAATCGTAGAAGGAGTGTGGCTATGAGGGGGCGTGGCCAGCAGGTGAAGACTGATTTATTCTGGCAGCTTTTGGGGACCTGGCTGTTTTTGAGGAAAGAGCTTTTAATAGTGCTGTGCTGTCATCGTCGTTGTCCTCCCACACACACTGGATTTGTATACTAGATTTTGTAGATTCGTTTCTATATAATTTAATTTAATTTTAGTTTAATTGCTTTTTAACTATTTTATTTTGTATGTTTTTAGCTTTCTGTGTTTTATCTATGTTTGTTTAATTTTTATGAGGCACCTTGTGCCCCAGTTCTAGGGAAAAGGCAGAATCCTAGTATTAAAATTAACAATAATAATAACAATTCATATTTAAAAAACAAAGGGCCCTGAACTTCTGAATTTGCCCCTACACTGTCTACACCCATTTTTTATTTTTTTTTACCATTTTTGGGTAACGTGATGCAGCTCAGTCAAAGTGGCGATATATGGTATTAGTGTTACATTGAATTGTGAGGCCAACTTGTGTGTGTTAAGTGCATAAAATGTATCCCTGAATAGAACAATATTGTTTTAGCACATATTCAGATAACAATGAATAACAATATCTGTTGTTGTTGTTTTCACTTGAAAGGAAAGATACAGGTTATGCTTCATAACACCTGCTTTGGTACCAAAGGTGATTTAAATAGGATCACCCCATAGCTGATAACCTCCTGAGTAAGATTAGAGGATGTTAAATCTGCAACTGATACCCAACCAGTGCTTTCTTTTGATGCCTCTAGAATGAAATGGCTTCATTTGCATATGGGCCTTCAATTTAAAATGATGAAGGGAGCATACATTTACATCCCCCTCCCCAACTTCACAGCAATGGAACTAGAAGTAGACCAAAATGTTTATGCAAATGCTAATGAAAATGTAATTATTGCATCACTCACCTGAGAAACAGCATATGGCACAGAGCTAGCTGCTCACACAAAGCTTGTTAAAATGCATTTTAAAAATTAATTTAAATGCATTTGCCAACATTCATTTAAAAAGCCAGCATGTGGATGTTCTTTTCATTTTTTTTTTACATAAGAAATAAATGGCAAATTAATGCACATTAGAAAATTAGATGAAAGAAAATAGCTTCAGTCAGAAATAATGGCCACCATGAAAAATGACAACTTAGGAGACTTCTTTCTTCCAAGTCACAGCTATCGCCCAGTGTTGGGTCTAAATATCTTGTTGGATCAGAGGCCTAATCCTGTGTCTTTGGTTTATACCAAAGTTGGTACACAACAAGATGAAGCAAAGGTCCAAGTACTAAACTTCTCAGCTGTACAGCTGTCGAGAGTTCATCCAGAGTGGAGCGTCCCTTTCTTCTGGTGAACAGTGCAATCCTATACAGGAAAACAACAAATAGTTTTTGGGCACCTTAAAGAATTACAAATTTATTATGGCATATGTTTCTGTGGACACTTGATCAAATGCATAAAGCATTACCCTGAGTTGTGGATGCATGCAATGGCGGAGCTCCATGCTCTGGCACCGGGGGGGGGTGGAGAGCAGTCGGGGCAGGTTTGGGGGCATCCTGGGGGCGTGGCGTGACCCCAGCGCAGGCGGGGGGTCAGCTGTGATGGCACCCTGCCGGGATTGCGCTGCCGGAGGCGGTGCGCTCCCCCCCACTCCTCTTTCTCCGCCAGTGGATGCATGGATGGATGGAGGATAATTGTAAACAGTGAGGTCAATAATTAAGCTATTAACAGAAGCCATTCAACAACAACAAATGTCCTTGATGGAACAGGCATCCCAGCATTGGTAAGCCAATAAACACATGTAATGTGATTATTTAAAAAATCCTTTGTTTCAGTCAGTACACAACTGATAGTATTTAACCTCTTGCAGAATTATAATTCTGTGGTTTCACATTGCAGTATGCACCTGAAATTACTTTGTTACAGTATGGCCACCTTTGTTACACCTTTGTAACGTCAAAGTGCAAGTAGATAAATAGGTATCGCTCTGGCGGGAAGGTAAACGGCGTTTCCATGCGCTGCTCTGGTTCACCAGAAGCGGCTTAGTCATGCTGGCCACATGACCCAGAAGCTGTAAGCCTGCTCCCTCGGCCAGTAAAGCGAGATGAGCGCCGCAACCCCAGAGTAACGGTCAGGGGCCCCTTTACCTTTTCCTTTAGTATGGCTACCTTAAGAGTTTCCTGGGAGGTTGAAATCACCCCCAGTGGATATTGCCATTTTAAAGATCCGATTTGTGTCCATTTATTAATTTATTTTGCATTGAGACCAACCTGTTTGTCCCATGCAGACTGCGGAAGGACACTGCTTGCAGGCAATGGCATATGTCACGTTGGAAGACGAGCAGCTGGTGCTATAGATGACATTATTAGGCCCTGTAACAGTGTGGTCATGAGGACACAATTGGCATCTGCTTCATTATCTGGTCCCCGGGTCTCTATCATCACTGTGTGGCCTGTTGTTGGTGGTGAATAACTGTTTTAGGGAGGAGTGTGTGTGTGTGTGTGTGTGTGTGTGTGTGTGTGTGTGTGTGTGTAAGTACATGCATGCCTCCCAAGTCCCGTGAGCAAGAAGTGTCACTGTCTAAGATGGGTGGTAGGATCGCTGATGATACATTTGTGTAGTTTCTGCTGGGAATTTGGGAACTGTCGGCAACAGCCTGCAACTCAGCATAACGCTCCTTGCCTCTGTATGGTGAAGTGATGTTATAATAAATGTTGCTTGTCTTCAAGGTGCCATAAAACTCTTTGATGCTTTTGCTGCAACAGACCACCACCACCCCGGCATAATAAACGTGTCTACTCACAAGTAAGCCCCATTGAGTTAAATGGGGCTGAAGGCCAAGTAAGCAAGGCATTCTCTTGTTTTTCGCATGTTCAAGGTGTTTGCCACCATGTATACGCACATTGCGCTGAACCCTGAAATGTCATAATGTTGTCACTGAAATGTCACTAAAGGGGTGGAACAGGGTGTTTGCAGGCTTTCTCAGTGGTTTCAATTATACACAATTTCACTGATGCATGCAGTACCTCAGAACATAACTCCTGAGTAAACAGGGGGCTGCCTGTATAGGACCATAGTCTTGGTGCTGCAAAGTATAACAGGGAGAACAGTTGCCCCTAAAAGGGGTTTTAGCTTCTCACCCAAGATATGTCTTAGAATGAGCAGGAATGGAAAAAGCAGCCATATGAATTCCACAGCTCAACCCTACTGGTCTTGTTAACTGTTACTACCATGGAAGGAGGCCATGGCAATTGGAAGCACTGATTCATGACTCTTGTTCCCCAAAGTGAAAGCCATTTTGATGAGTTCCAAGAAATAACTTAGGAATACTATAGCCAGGGGACTTAATTCATAGTAGCTCTCAGCCAATACCTGTCCACCCGTTACTCAAAACTTTCTTCCCCCTACAAAAGACATTTCATTTCCCCCCCCCCCCGTCTTTTTCTCAGGACACTTTAGAATTCCTTTAAATTTGTTTATCATTTTGGCAGGTTATGTACTTCAGCTTACCTTATTGTTGTGAGGTGCCTGTGAAGTTTTCCCCCTTTTACTTTAAACATTTTTCCAGTACTTGGCAGCCTCTCCAGCTGCCTGTTTTATTCTGATCTGAAAAAGCCACAGAGGAGAAGCTTTTGCTTTAATTTAAGCACAGTAAGTCGGGGGGGGGGGGGGGGGGCTGGCTATGGAATGCCTGAGATTGGCATGCCTGTATTTTTGTTTTGTTTTTGAGAGAGAGAGAAGTCCTTCTAATTTCCTTTTCTAGAAAAATAGCACTGACAAAAGAAACAAACCATTGACAGGCGCACATTAGGCAGCCTTTGCATCTTCCCGAGCTTAAAAGAAGGCCGAGCTTAGCAGATCATTGGGTTGGGGGGAAACATAGACACCTAGGGAGGCTGCAGATCACTGGAGATATGATTTGTAGATTGAAAGAAAGAATATTCATATTTTTAGCCCCTTCAAAAGTTAGATAAGCACGCAAAAAAAAACCTACACCATGACAATTTGACTGAATCCCATCCCACCCCCGATGAATTTAGAATGCAATTATTTTCTCATTAATTGCTAGGAAATGGTTGCCGAGAAGAAGGAAACACAATAACAGGAGCTTCAGGAAACCAAAGATCTCAACTTGGAGGGGGAGGAGACACACTTAGATGCAACACATACCCCTTACAATCATTCTTCAAGGTCATTTTAGCACAGCAAGGTCACAGAACCTTTCTTCAAGAAAGAGCAGAGTTGTAGCAGATCAGTTGGGACTGTGCTGCTTTTCTGAGCAAAGCATCTGCAGTATCTTCCAATTTCTCACACCGTTGCTTTCATGGCTGAGGAAAGCAAAGCAAAGTGTGGGCAGGGAGCACCAGCAACTATCATATTTAAGATCAACGTTTAATGGTTCTTTATTGTGCCCTTAGGAAGCCGGACTAACATTTTACCTCCCTCTGCATCTCTCTGTTAATGTCCCACATAGACAACTGTGCAACAAAAAAAACCACAGTGCTATGCATTATGTGAGACTAAATATCTGTCTGCTATCCTGACGTACCTGTATATTTGTGCTCATATTTCTTTTGTTTGTTTATTCCGTTTGTCAGTCACAATAGTAATCTGAGTGACGTGAAAAATATTCCATTATATTTTTTCATGCATTACTTTTTCCATGAGCACATTAAAGCAGGTTAAGGATACCCATAACAATACAACGTGCTACTGGCCATAAATTACCTGAAACTTTGTTTACAATCAAATTCCAGAAACCTAAAGTATTTAGTAGCAGCAGTAGTAGTAGTAGTGGTAATGCTAAAACTTCCAAAGCTACCCTCCTTCCAACAGATCCCTTGTTGATATGCAACAATAAAAAGGCAAAGTCATGGCAAACAATACCGTATCATTCAAATAATAATACCTAAACTGAGAGGCAACAAAAATACATTCACATTTAAGCAAAACAGGGACTATGCAAACAATTTTAAATGCTAGTTACAGGTAGGTAGCCGTGTTGGTCTGGGATAGTCGAAACAAAATAAAAAAATTTCTTCCAATAGCACCTTAGAGACCAACTAAGTTTGTCATTGGTATGAGCTTTCGTATGCATGCACACTTCTTCAGATACACTGAAACTGTTTATCTGAAGAAGTGTGCATGCACACGAAAGCTCATACCAATGACAAACCTAGTTGGTCTCCAAGGTGCTACTGGAAGAAATTTTTTAAATTTTAAACGCCTTGGTGATTAAAACATGTTTTAGGTTGAAATCCTATATGAGAGTAAGCCACACTGAAGACAGCATCTTAGGTGCCTCTTGAGCTTCCCTGGGGAGTTCAAGATATTCCAAAGTCAGGCTGCCCCCACAAAGAAGGCCAACTCCCTTGCACCTACGTCTTGTTTTTCACTAGATGTACTTGTAGAAGGACCTCTGTAATGCTTTTTCATGCTACAGCCATCTTGTGCATGTAGTATTGTCTAGTTATTTGATTCCCAAAATGATACCCATGGGCACCCCTTTGGTACCCACCAATGAGGAGTTTGGGGTTTTTTGGTTGGGGGAGAATCTCTGTTTTTTTGGGTGCTGCTGTTGCTCTTTTTGCCTACGTGTTTTTGGACCATATTCAATATTAATGGGGTCTGGGCCTAGATGGACTGTGAATTACAGGGGGTTTGGGTGCAACTGCTGGAGCCAAGTTGCACATATTCAGTAAGGTGAGGGTAGCACCTTTGGTGAACCAGAGGGTGAAATGACTGAGGTGTAAACTAACAAGGAAATTGCTGAGTCTTCTGAAGACAGAATATCTCTACACAGTGGTCAGATTATGTACTCCATACATGTCCTGGAAAAACTGGGACATGCTTTTTTTTATTGTGAGTGACATGCCCCCAAAAAGCACGGGGGTGTTGTGGGACTGCGGTGCGAAGTCCCATGAGATCACAGCAACCCAAATGTCCACCGTGCATTCACGATAAAAAAACGAGAAGATGGCATCCGGAAAATGGCGCCCCAGATTTTGGCTTCAATGTGTTGGAGGGTAAAGTATTCGAAGGGGCAAGATGCAAGTGATTTAGACTGAATGGGAGACTGGAGACAAGAGAGTAATCCTGACAGGTGGATCTGCCTCACACCTCATCTGAAGATCTTAATACAGAAGGGGGCTTATAATATGACACCTACTTTGTCAGAAGGACAGGAATAAAAAAATGGAATAATTTGCTGACGGGAGTAACTTCTGTACCTATGAGAAAAGATATCCGGGGCAGTTCTTCTTTTCTGAAGTAAACAAAAATGCATTTGGATTCTGGTGAAGCTGATTGGCATCTTTATGCTGACATATGTGGATTCAGGTGGAATTACATTGGCATAAAATTGGAAAAGCACGCTGGCAAATCATGCCTTCAGGTCACCTCTTAAAGCTGTGTTATGTATATGTATGAAGAAGTGCTGGATTCTTAGATATGTTATAGGTTAGGATGAAAGTACATAGCTCCATTTATTTCAAGGCAGCTATGATGCTTCTAACAAGGTGAGGAAATTGCAATGTGGAGGGTGGGCAGTTGCGTGTACAACCATGCACACTTACGTCTAGCCACTAGTTCTTATCAGATAATTGCCTAAAGAGTAAACTATTTCCCATATCTTAGTTTAGCAGCTTGCCAAGGATATTTAACATGCTCTAGGACTGCTTACTTTGAGTTCAATGTTGGGTGTTGGCATTGCAGCTCCCGTTTTCGAGTGAACGCTTTGTGTTACGTGTTGCAAATAAGTATTTAATTTGCACTTCAGTTGAAAAGCATTTATTGTACATTGAGAATCAATTGACTGCTACAAGAGCCCTTTTTATGATTTAATCCATCAGAAGAAAGCCTGCTTGCTATCGCGCCTTTCTCAAAATGGCATAAACAATCAATGTAAAAATTAATATATTATTAGCTGTGCTCTGTGGGTACCTAATTGACATGGGACATGATATATAGAGGAAATTAGCTCCCAATTTGCATTTTCCTAAAATGTCAATACATGTTTTAATTAATTTATTCTTTCATGAATTAATTCCAATCAGATGCCCTGATGCTGCATTGTTAAACGACAATTAAAAGACGAAAGGAATTACTTAAGCTTTCATGTGAGGTGGATGCAGTTGAACGTTCGCAAAATATGGAAGCTTTGTTGAAAGTAGTTGGACTTGTGCAAGAGCAGGCGCATGGAAATCTACGCACGGCTTTCTATTTTCTTTCAAGAATATTGAGACGCAGTATCAGCATGGTATGGCACTTATAAATTTGGACTTGGGCCCCCAAGCCCTAGCCTGATATGGTTGTCCAAGGATGACTCTCCTGATACAGTTTCCTATCACGAAAATAAAAGTTATTATGCCATAAGGTCATTTTAAAAAGAGATGTGCCAGCTATTTAAGTGTGATGTAGCCTCAAGTTGTCAGGCTTCAGGGAATCTGATCCCTCCCCCTCACGGCAGGCTGCCAGTAATAGATAGACAAGAAGCTCTTACCAATGTCTTTTATTCAAATTTCACAGAGAAAAGCTTAGAAATGCTGCCTCTTTGGGTAGTGGCATTGCTCTGAGTAATCTTTCCCTCCACCCCCTTCCCTTCTCAGTCATCAATAGCACCACCACCCTTACAGTGGTTCCTTAAGGCCATTTGCCTCTTCGCTTTCTGCTCTTCCACTTTCACTGCCCACCGGGTGCTGCGAGAAGGGGGGTCTGGAATGCTTTTCAATGATAACGTGCCGGCCAGCTGCTCCGGCTCTGCTCCTCCCCCCTCCTCTTCTTCCATTATTCCCCAGCTTTGTCCCTCTTCTATCTCTCAGCCGTGACCTTCTGACCACTGTTGTAAATCTATATCAGGGGTCCCCAGACTTACCGGGCTTCGGGCCGGTGCCCACTGCGCCGACTGCGCGGCGGGCCAGAGGGCGGGGGAGTGCGCGCCCGTGCGCATGCGCACACGCACACGGCCGGAAAAAAATTGCCCAAAATCGCTTGTGCGCATGCGTATGGGCCTCCCCCGCCCCGGAAGTGCATCGGAAATGACCTCTTCTGGGTCGGGAGAGGCCCATACGCATGCGCACAAAGGATTTTCGGCGATTTTTTGCCGATTTTGAAGATCGCCGCCGCGCCGCGCGCCGTAAGAGCGGGCGGCGGCAGCGGGCGGCGGGGGTCGTCGCGGGCCGGATTGGGAGGCCAATTGGGCCGCATCCGGCCCGGGGCCGTAGTTTGGGAACCCCTGATCTATATTGTCTTCCTCAGCTCTGGAAGGTTCAGGAGGAGGGGGAGGGGATCTCTACCATTCCTCCTCAGTCCAGTCCCTGACACCAGAGGAAGATCAGCAGTGAAGGATCACTCATTCCAATTGCTGTTCTTTTGCATTTTTGCCTGGAGGGTGAGGAATAGTGCTCAAAGTGAGATGGGTGCTGGTGGGTTGTAGTGAGATGGCATCTCACTCTTTTCATGTAGACCCATAACTCATCCTATTTTTCTTCCCTTTTTTTGAAACCATCCTAGTTCCTTTAGATTCCGCTTGTTTCTCTGGCAGGAATCACTGGGAGGCAATTCAGAGAAGAAAGGGGAAATCCACCCTTACCAGAACCATTTGGGAGGAAGAAGATGAAGCAGGAGGTACAGCGGTACCTTGGTTCTCAAACTTAATCCGTTCCGGAAGTCCGTTCCAAAACCAAAGCATTCCAAAACCAAGGTGTGCTTTCCCATAGAAAGCAATGCAAAATGGCAAGGATTTATGGGGAAGCTGGACAGAAAACATAGGCTTTGTGGTAAATCTCGCTTGAAATTATTTCAGAGGCTGTTGGGAAAGATCTGGACTATGTTGGATTAAAAGGATTGGAAAGAATTTGGAACTTTGATTAGAATAGCAGCAATTATCGATATTCAGAACCCTCAGAATTTGAAGCATGGGGAAGTAATTTTTTTATAATTTGGCATAACATTTGGTTTAATAGATATATATTTGTATAATTTGGAATAATTGGTTTGATATGAATGATTTGTAAGTGAAAATTTAATAAAAATTGATTTTTTTAAATAAAGAAAGCAATGCAAAATGAATTAATCCATTCCAGACTTTTAAAAACAACCCCTAAAATAGCAATTTAACATGGATTTTACCATCTAAGGAGACCATTGATCCATAAAATGAAAGCAATAAACAATGTACTGCAGTCACACAATCAATCAATCAATCAGTAGCTGAAGTGAGTTCCACACAGTCACAAAAACAAAACAAAAAAGAGCCGCAAAAACAAAAACGCAAAATAAATAGCAAAAACAGACCTCAGCGTAACACTCAAAACGGAACTGTAGCACTCAAAACGGAGCACATTTGGCTTCTGAAACAAGTTCGCAAACCGGAACACTTACGTCCAGGTTTGCAGTGTTTGAATTCCAAGTTGTTTGAGTACCAAGGCGTTTGAGAACCAAGGTACTGCTGTATCTCAGGCAGCCCTGTGCAAGTGTGTGGTTGCTGCCTAGGGAGCAGCCCCTGCTAATGTCAGAAGCGAGAGCACACATGCCAGCCAGCAACTTCACACTTGCTTCCAATTCTAACCCTCTCATAAGACATGCTTTTCTCTCCACCTCGCTCAGTTATCCCACAGTGATTCCTGCTGGGATAATTACTAGCCAGCTACCACCTACGGTTGAGTAAAGACCAAATGACCTTGTTCCAGCAATGGCATGACAAATCCATATCATTTCACCAACAGTTTCTTTCCCCTGTGCTCCCTCTTGAGGCACCAAGTTGTACAACGGATACCTAACTTCTACATTCCAGTTTCCAGGCTTCCCCTCCTAGGACAGAAAAGGTACTGATAGGGGAAAGCAGAAGTGCTGGGGTGGAGCCACAACACTAACTTTCCCGCAGGTGTGTCACTGCCACTTAGCGGGAGAGAGAGGGATGAGGTGCCTGGGAAGTTAGTGCTTCAGGAGAGCCAATCCTGCACTTCCGCACCAAGCTCCCAGGAACCTTGTGCCTACTCCTTTCCCTCATGGTAATCAGCAGAGTTATGGTAAACACAACCATCCCATTGCAGCAAGCCACTTTTCGGGGGAAAGCTTGTTGGGACCAGTCCGGGCCTACACAACTTATGACCCACAAAGTCAAATGCAACCCACTGAACAAATACTGAAACATTTAAGCAAAGAAGAGCAAAAACAGAAGGAGGGGAAGTGAAGGATTTGGGGAGGCTACCAAACATGACTGGTCTTAAGCTTGGTGGACCACAAGTTGTAATGGACTAGGAAAGTATCGTTATTTTAAAAAAATGTTTCTTCAAAGGAATTAATACAAAGACTCCATGCTATGGGTTAACTATCTTCAGTACTGAAAACAAGATTTGGCCATTTTTGGTGCAAGGAAATATTAAAATTTGAAGAAAACACTGTCCCCACCCCACCCCACGTTATCCTCTGCAGACTGTAAACATTTAGGAACAAAGTATCAGGATTGGCTCATTGAAGTCCTATTTTTCAATGCAAAAGCACACTTTGGTCCAAAGAGAAAAATATTAAATGTCAAGCAGTACATCAATATCCAAATCCTGATTATCACTGTGTTAAATGCCTAGACAGTGCCACCCTAACTATGATTACACAAAAGTAAATTCTGTTGAACTTTTGGAGCTTACTCCCAGGTAAGTGGAACTAAAATTGCACCCTAACCCAAATGAAATGTCAGCATGAATTAAATACAATGATTACTAATATTGCTCGTCTAGACTTAATTCTCTTTTGAACAGATTTTGAAGGGTCTTAAATTGCTTAGAATCTTTTTATTTACTGCAGATTGTAAAACAGGATGTGGTCACTTGGCAAATAAATAATACTAAATTAATTAAACTCCATGTTTAGAAAATGGCTCAAACCAGTAACCTGCTCTTTCTTTACCTAAAACTTTGACTTTAAAAAGACCCAAAGGGCCTTTGAAGTTTTGCTGTCCGATCTTTGGAATGTTCTCCCCAACTCCTACTCAGACATCTTCTTGGTAACAGGCAGAGCCCAGGTTTCTAAAACACCATTGTTTCATTTTATGCTGCTTAAAAAACCAAAACCCTTTTTAAAATTGTTTTTGTGCCACTGATGTTGCTATTTTAGTTTACTCTATTATTGTACTTGTTGCTGCTTTTAGTAAAATCACATATCCTGCCCTGGAAATATTGGGCATAATATAACTGATAAATATAAAGTTTAAAATGTCCCTAATACTTGCATCCATTAAGTCCTCTTCTTCCTAAAAGAGGCAAAAACTTCCCCTAAAGACAAAGCTTGTATTTTGGGTCAACACATTCCATTTATTGCAAGACGCAATGGAGAAAATTACAAAGGAAGCAGAGCAGAAATTGCTTTCTTAGAAGGTGTTTTACAGGGCAACCTCCTAAACAGAAGGTCATTTTCAGGTGGAGCTGGCTGTGGCCTGGTGGCACAGAAAGGCACAGAAAGGCCGTTTTCAGTTATGGGAGATTATGATAAATTAATAGTCTGATTAGAATCCCAGACTCATCACGGTCATCATTCCCTCTATGACTGATCTTCAGGCATGAGTGCTAATCCTTAAGCTAAAATGGCACCACACAAGAGGGATGTATCAGCAGGCTCAATGGAGTCCTTAAAGTATGAAGAATTACAAACATTCGGGGGGGGGCTTAAGAGAAGTGGAAATACCACAAAGACTGTAGCCCAATGAGAACTGCTTATGCCCTGTGCCCATGGAATGCTGACTGACTGTTGAGGGGGCAAATGGGAAATCAGATCGGAAATGGAATGGGGTATTTGTGCAGCAGAGCATGGGGAAACACTCCACACAGCAACATTTTGTTACAAATCCCACTTATAATGATTTTTAAAAAAATTGCCTCTTACATAGTTGAGGCATCCCATGATAATTCCAGAGCAACAGGGTAGTGCAAGTGCCAGTTTTTGCATTCTTGAGAACTGTGGTCTTCCATGCATAGGAGGAAGAAATGAGGCTATAGTTCCAGGGTGCTGAGAGAGGAGACCTCTATTCTCCTTCTGGAGCTACAATTCCCAGATTGGTTTAACAATCAATCTCTCTTCACTGGGAATTGTAGCTTTGGGAGGAGGAGGAGGAGGAGGAGGAGGAGGAGTTTGGATTTGATATCCTGCTTTATCATTACCCGAAGGAGTCTCAAAGTGGCTAACAATCTCCTTTCCCTTCCTCTCCCACAACAGACACCCTGTGAGGTGAGTGGGGCTGAGAGACTTCAAAGAAGTGTGACTAGCCCAAGGTCACCCAGCAGCTGCATGTGGAGGAGCGGACAGATTACGAGTCCACCGCTCTTAACTACACCCCACTGGCTCAGTGGTTAGGAGAGGGGGGGGCTCCTAACCACTCTCAATACCCTTAACAAACTACAGTTCCCAGAATTCTTTGAGGAAGCCATGACCGTTTAAAATGGCGCCTTGTAATGTGTGAATGTGGCCATAAACAGAGAAAACTGTAGGTGGCAAAAGGCCAGGGCAAAATTTCCACAACAGAAAAACTCTTTTTTTGAATTGATTCCATCCACTTTGCAATCCCCAACTTTTGTCACTCAGGCTGCGTAGACACCATGTATTTAAAACACAGACACACACAGACACACACACACACACACAAGAATCCTGGGAACGACGGTTTAAGGCTGCTGAGAATTGTAGCTATGTGAGGGGTAAACTACAGAACCCATGATTCTTTAGTGGCAGGGATGTGCTTTAAAATGTCCCAGCCTTTGTGACAGAGACTGTATGCCAGAGGTAGCTAACCTGTGGGCTTCTAGATGTTGTTGGATGCCAGCCAGCATGCCCAATGGTCAGGGACGCAGGGGAGTTGTAATCCAACAACATCTGGGGGCTGATGGACTAGCCACCCCTGCTGTATTTGTCAAAAGTTCTGTCACGCTTCCTGTAAGAGTTGTGGGGGGATGAGTTCCATTAAAATGGCAGGTGGTAAAATTATCTGTTTCATCGAGGCTTTATTTTAATGGAATCTTTTAAAGTTGGCTTTTCTTATTTCCCAAGGTTTCCTGAAAGAAACCTGTTTTTAATAAACACATCTTTTCTGTTGCCGTGATTCTGTTTCATCCATCCTCGCCCCCCCCCCTCCTTCAGTTTCTATAGACATTATCGACATTAACTTATCTCAAAAGTCTTCATTAACTGGGGTTGTTGATTATTTCTTATGCCGGCCGTTCTTCTGCGTTTAGCATTTTTAATCACCTATTCCACTGAGGATGGCTTTGAGGATTTTTCTCTCCCCCCTGCCTCCAATTTTGGGTCACACCGGGGCTATTTCTGTGAAATTCAATTAGAACCTTATAACAGTTCTCTGTAAATTTCATCACATCAAACACAAACGGTAAGATCTTGAAAGGAACACTCAGTAACTGCCAGAGAGGGTTTATTAACACTTTGTCAGAAACGTGTATTTGTTTTAGGCAGATCAATCAAATCTACTTGAAATGACGTCCTTGAGCTCTTAATGGTGTGGGCCAAGCATTCATATTATAGAAGGGGGAGAAGGCGAGTGTTCCATTTTAGCTTGAAAGAACAAGGAGCAAGCCAGCAAAATCATTAGCTAGAAGCATTTTTCTTTCTCCTTCAACTCCAGGTAAATGAGAGGACATTCAGCTCCCCCACTATTTGCGTTTTCACCTTGTTTCCAAGCCATCAAAGCTTTGCAATGTGACAGCTTGCCATCTTTCAAACATTCATTTTGCACAGAGAGAATCTCCTCTTTGCAGGCTTGGCTAATTCTTGTTATAAATTATCTGCCAGAAAGGAGAGCTTCACTGGAGGGGGGGGCAGAATATGCCTAGAAATGGAACCTTGAAGCAAATAAAAAAAGGTTCAGGGGCAGCTTTGGTTGAGGTATGGGGTTAGCGCATGACAATCCCACCTCAAGTTTGATAAATTGCAACTCACATCAACCTTCCTCATTGCCCATACTAGTTGGCCTTTACATGAGCTGGAGATAGGTGCCAACTTGAATAAAATATTGGGGGGTCAGGTAATCACATGGCGTAGTACATGCACACCATTTGAATGGCAATGCCCATCAACTTTGCCCCAGCCCCCTCAAAT
Organism: Zootoca vivipara; assembly: GCF_963506605.1. Taxonomy (NCBI): domain Eukaryota; kingdom Metazoa; phylum Chordata; class Lepidosauria; order Squamata; family Lacertidae; genus Zootoca; species Zootoca vivipara. The sequence continues at coordinate 29,291,965 of NC_083287.1, read as the reverse complement.
ATTTTATTGGGAGGCCAAAGCCCCCTTGGCCCCTGGGAGTTGGCTTCTATGGCTGGAGTCCAGTAACTTCTGAAGGATCTCAGGGTCTACACCCCCAGTTTACGTAGATGTGATATCCACATTTTGAAAATGCATACTTCCATAGTAGCCCAGTTAAACAGTGCATACCATTAAAGAGACTGTTGTCTGATCACTGCAACCGAAGGTAAAGGAGATCCACTGGCTAAGGGGCAACAAGATTTGGTGGAAGCCATGCTATGCTGGCAAAATGTGACCTAGCTCACCAGAGCACCTTAGATACACTGGCAAAGCATGGCACTGGCTGTCTTTCTGCTGATGCTCAAATGGCTCACTTTATTTTGTTAAGTAGTAGGCTTAAGAAGAACAGCTATTGCATGGATAAAGAGTTGACCAAGGACAGGCGCTTTGTTGTCATATGAAAGCAGTAGCATCAGTGTAACATTTTTAAAAAAACTACTTTTTTGAGAAGTCAAAAAGCACTTATTAAATTGCTGTGAAAACTGAGGGGAGTAATTCCAGGATGCGCTTTGGGGTGAACTTGCAGAATTTCTCAGACACGTCATAGACCCATGCAATATGGGACCCAGTTATATCCCTAGTTCTTACCTTCTTCCTTCTTAAAGGTAAAGGACCCCTGACCATTAGGTCCAGTCATGACCGACTCTGGGGTTGCAGCGCTCATCTCGCGTTATTGGCCAAGGGAGCCGGCGTACAGCTTCCAGGTCATGTGGTCAGCATGACAAAGCCGCTTCTGGCGAACCAGAGCAGCACACGGAAACGCTGTTTACCTTCCCGCCGGAGCAGAACCTATTTATCTACTTGCACTTTGGGGTGCTTTTGAACTGCTAGGTTGGCAGGAGCTGGGACCAAGCATTGGGAGCTCACCCCATTGCAGGGATTCGAACCGCCGACCTTCTGATCGGCAAGCCCTAGGCTCTGTGGTTTAACCCACAGCGCCACCCACGTCCCTTCTTCCTTCTTACCAATTTGCTATTTAGTACTCTGTCTTTCTCAGGGCATATCTACATTGCTGATTTACTGATTTAAACAGTCATTCCTTCTTGCTCTGGCCATCGGGTTGGTAGTTCTCTGGTGTAAATTAAAAGATGTAACAGAATTCTGAGCACCTGAACTCAACTACATTTCTCCGAATTGAGAGAGAAGGGGGCTCCACAGCGATTATATTAAGCATAGAACCAGTTTGTATTGATAGTATAAACATACCATTACTCTCCTTCTTTCTCCTGTTCACCCCCCTCTATCTTTTTACTTCTATTTTATTTTTAAAGTTGAAGGCCAACACAACAGATAACCAAAGGATTCTTAGTTATTGCTACTGCTTAAAATGAAAGGTTGAGTGGAGAACTGGGAATGAGAGGAGTTGATTTTTATTGGATTAGACATTCTAAATTTCCAATACAAATTCCTTTCCATCTACATTCGTTTTACACACCTTTTCCTCAGTTCATACTTGCATGCATTTTTTATAACTGCGACTTTAAAATTGGCCACTGTTTGCTGAATACATAATGCCGGCGAATGTGTTTGTGGGATGTACACAGTTTCAATGATTTCCATGTTGTACATGGAAATGTTGTGCCTTTTTTTTTTACACCTTAAGGTCAGCACCAACATCCCATTTTCAGTACTGACACGATGTGCATTTAATGATGCCTTGCTTGGTCCAGTAATACCCCTTATCTGTCAAGATTCTTAATGCATTTGCTGCCAGAGTAATGAAATCACAAATGGCGCTGTCTGAGAAAGTTTGCTCGTGGAAGATGTAGCGCAATTCTGAAGGCAAACTTTGTGCTTTTATATTGCTCTACAGCAGCCATTGCCAACCTGGTGCCCTCCAGATTGTTTTGATTCATCAGATCCAGCCTGTGTGTATGATTTCAGCAAGTAGTCAGATCTCAGCTGCAACACCTCACCCAAGTAGCAGCTTGCAGTTATATTTGCCCACAGACCACATGACACACAGAGAGAAAAATGCACCCACTCAGGCACTGGTCAGTGAATCAACTAGCAAATCAACAATCTAGTGCAAACTCCAGGTGTTTATGGACTACGATTCCCATCATCCCTGACCACTGGTCCTGTTAGCATGGGATCATGGGAATTGTAATCCCAAAACATCTGGAGAGCCGAGTTTGCCTATGCCTGATCTAGTGATCACTTGAAGTGTGCGGGGTTTATGAAACAAATTGAGAATATATAGCACAAATTTGACCTGCAGTAAAATGTTGCAGTGTGGAATGTCCTTATTTCACATCCCATAGCTTTTTTTCAGGGAGAACTCACTGGAACTCAGTTCCAGCACCTCTCAGGTGGGTGCCACTGCCATTCAAAGGGAACAAAGGAGCCGTTCATGGTAAGTTCCAGCACCTCTTTTTCTAGAAAAATAGCACTGCAACTAACCAATGCAATCCATTTCTCTCCCTTCTTAGTTTTCTATTCCAACCCATGCAGAAGTCCCTCAGCATTCCAGATCCCATAAGCATGCTCAGTTCTCGCTGGGCTGTTTGTGCAGTGGAGTTCGCTGCTTAAGGGGTGGGTGCGTGGGTGTTTGTGTGTGTCTGTTGTTGTTTTTGTTTTGTACTCCTGCAAACCTTGGTCTTAAGCCTACTGATCTATCCCTCTTCTGCATGGATGGTACCTTTTGGGGGTGACAAAAGGACATAGCTGCCAAGTTTTCCCTTTTCTCGCGAGGAAGCCTATTCAGCATAAGGGAATTTCCCTTAAAAAAAAGGGATAACTTGGCAGCTATGCAAAAGGATCCCCAGAGAATGTGTGTTCTCTGTTCGTAGACTTCCTGTGATCCAAAGGTGTGTTCTGAAGCAGATTGATGCAGAAATAAATGGAACTTTTAAACAAATTAAAGCACAGACAGTCCCAATGTGTTTGTTCCTCAGCGTTGCTGCTCGTTTATTCAAACACCACTTAGATGTTGTCGCTGTTGGTTTTCTAGATGTGACGTCTTAGACACTGTTTTGCTCTCATTGTACAGGAGCCCCCCGCAGAAAACGCTTACCTTTTCCTGATTGCATTGTCATAACATATCCTGCTTCGTTATTAAGAGTACCACATATTGTCAACCAGCAGCGGCGACTCCTAACTTCATAAGGCTATGGGATGGGCTGTCACTGATCTTTCCCGTTCCTGTATATTGGGTCTCATCATGAGGAGGGCTGAAGGAATGTCCTGGAGGTTCCCGACTTCCCCTGTGCTTGGTCCCAAGTCTTACTTCTACTCAGGGGTGGCTAATTTGCACCAGTCCCACGCGCAGCCCCATTAGGCAATGTGAGCCTGGCAGCTTTCTCAGGGTATGAACAGCTGCCAGTCCTGTGTTGTTTAATGAGGCTGCTTAAGAAGATGAATCAGCTTTGGGACAGCCTCATTAGGCAAGAAAAGCCTCAGCATCGCCTGTGCCTGCAGCTCTGACTATCAGCGGCTTGCAGCAGCTTGCCCCAAGAGATCGATCTGTTGCAGGCCTGGCCCTAACATTAGGCAGAGTAAAAGGGCTGCCCAAGACAGATGGGTTGGGGTGTCATGAATGGGCAGCAAAACGTTAGCTATATTATTTTGTTATTGTTGTATTTTTACTGCGGAGAAGTGCCTGCTGGGTTTTCAGCCAAAATAATTCGGCCAGCATTGGGTGTGTTGCCAGACTCTTCCCGTGTCCCTATTTTCCAGGGACAGTCCTGGATTTACAGAAGCCATCCCAGTTTCTGATTTGATCCCAGAATGTCCCGTTTTTCCTCAGGACATCCCTATTTTCATCAGAAGAATGTTGGAGAGTATGGAGTTATGCGAACCCTGAACCAAGGAGATAGACACCTGAAGGCAGTGTAGGGAAGTTTTTTATGCTTAATGTTTTATTATGTTTTTATGTATGTTGGAAGCTGCCCTGAGTGGTTGGGGCAACCCAGTCAGATGGGTGGGTATTTATTATTATTATTATTATTATTATTATTATTATTATTATTATTATTATATGGGACATCCCAATTTTCATCGGAGAAATGTTGGAGGGAATGCAATGCAACATTGTTTAGGTTGTGGGGAGAGGCATTGCTACTCTGAACTCCTGGCCGCAAAATTTCTCGGTCCATCTGTGAGTGCCCCCAAAGAAAGATTATTATACTGCCATGTGATATCAGTGCCACAGAGTGTGAAGAATCTTGGGTTTTCTGTTTAGATTTTGGCCACATTTACATTTAAAGCACAATGATGCCATTTCAATAGCTATAGCTTCCCCACCAAATAATTATTGGTGCTGTAGTTTGATAAGGATGTGTGGAGAGTTATGAGGAGACTCTTATTCCCCTCATGGAGCTGCAATTCCCAGAATTCCCTGTGAAGAGGGATGGGTTGTTAAACCTCTCTGCAAATTATCTTAGATCTCAGGATCTTTTATCTTTAATTCAGAGCATCCAAGATGGACTTCAAATTTGGCTAAGGCAATAGCATATGGGGAACAGGCTAACACTTCCCACCTCGTGCTGGTGTCCCAGTACAGTGGTAGCTCGGTTTACGAACTTAATCCGTTCCAGAAGTCCGTTCTTAAACCGAAACCATTCTTAAACTGAGGTGCGGTTTCCCTACTGAGGTCTCCCAATGCCGGTGCCCTTCCACAGTTCAGATTCCGTTCTTAGACCGAGGTAAAGTTCTCAAACCGGGACACTATTTCCGGTTTTGCGGAGTTTGTTAAATGAATGGTTCTTAAACTGTTCTTGAACTGAGGTACCACTGTATAAACCAGGGGTCCCCAAACTAAGGCCCGGGGGCTGGATGCGGCCCAATCTCCTTCTAAATCCGACCCGCAGACAGTTCAGGAATCCGCATGTTTTTACATGAATAGAATGTGTCCTTTTATTTAAAATGCATCTCTGGATTATTTGTGGGGCCTGCCTGGTGTTTTTACATGAGTAGAATGTGGTCCTTTTATTTAAAATGCATCTCTGTGTTATTTGTGGGGCATAGGAATTCGTTCATATTTTTTTCCCAAAATATAGTCCAGCCCCCCACAAGGTCTGAGGGACAGTGGACCCCTGCTGAAAAAGTTTGCTGACTCCTGGTATAAACAGTCCTCTTAACGCTGTTATTAGCACAGTAGGGACAAGGGCGGGAAAAAGAGGTAGATAGCCATGTTGTTGCCTGCCTTTCCCCACTGCAGGGCTAATGGCACCTGAGGGGGGAGGATACTGATACCAGAAACAGTTATGTGGGAAATAATGCAAGCCTCTCTCCACCAATTACCCACACCCGCCCCTTAAATTAACAGCGGCTTCTTTTTACAGTGAAGAAAAGTACATCAGGGAGATCTGGTCAAAAATCTATCGCACAGGGCCAGCTCTACTATTAGGGCAGGTAAGGCAACACCACCTCAGGCACCAAGTGCTGATGTGTTGGAGGGAAGAACTCTTACTGTAGTGGTACTAACATTAATGTAACAGCAATAATGGTGTTGATGTACAGCTAAAGGCAAATGAAGGAGAAGCAGTTGAAGAGATGCAGATTCCAGTGGCCCTTGGTTAAATATATATTTCTCAGCATATCAAATGATCTCATCTTTAAGGATTTTTTAGTCCAAGATTACACCTGTGTCTCCATCTGGAAATTGCTGTTCCCTCACGGCCACGTGATGCCAAACAGCGAGTGAAATACTGCATTTTTCTGAATCAGTTTCAGCTCCAGAAACAGGCTTTGGCATAATAGAATATATTTTTAGTCACTAATTGCTCCTGATTGCTATTAATGCTGCTTTTCTCTCATCTTTAGAATATTAGTTCCTCATTTCAATTTGCTTTCTTCCCCCCCCCCTCCTCTTTCTCCTCCCCTCTTTTACTCCTCCTTTAAAGAAACGAATTGCTAAGGCAAGCCATTTATGCTAAAGTAGCCATATATCGTTTCTGCACTATCCTAACTGATAATCTCATATTGGGCAAGACAAGCAAAACTAAAATCCTCTGAAGCTAACCTCAGACAGAGGCATTCCACTTGAAAGGGATATTTAGGCTGGGAATTTGGGATTTGTTTTTGTTTTCTTGCAGAAATCGCTGAAAGGTCTGGGAAAATCCGGATGTATGGCAGCCCATTTCAGAAGTGGCAAATTTCATTAAAAATAGCTCAAAGCTCAACAACTTTTTTGTCTGGTTTTTCACTTTTTGAAATATGGCAACCCTATATTTGGTCACATATTGATACTTATATGGCACCACTAATCTTAATGGATAGTGCATAAAAGCATATTGACAAGTTGGTACTTAAACCCTGTTAGATTATTTCAGACCTATACAAGTTATAAATGAACAGGGCTGGCTTTTTGCATTTCCGGTGGACTTCTTCCATGGCAAGAGACTACTTGTAGGTGATCTTAGGGAAAATCCAGATGGTTTGGGGCCTGTATCTTTAGATACATTTATTTATATTATTTATTTAAATTATTTATCAAATTATTTGAAAGCTGTAGCTCCAAAGGATAAAGAAACATTATTATTTTATACAGTTGGAGCAGCAAGGATACTTTATTCTCGCTCTGTGAGAATGGTACATTAAATTGTGAGACTTTGCAACATTAAGCAAGATCTCTTGGCTCTTACAGGTAAAGCAAGGGGGGGGAGATGTAATGGTTTTAAACAAGAATGGGCTTCATTTTAAATATTTTGAAATATGAATCAAGGAGAGGCAATCTCTATTGTTAACCCTTTTCTGTCTTTGTAAGCATTGTAACTAAACAGATTAACAGAAAGTCAAATATTACTTACAACAACAGCTCTTGTTTTGTGAGGATTTTTAGGCCCCATTCTTTTAGTGTTCATGATCATCTGTCAAAACATCTGCTGCTGTGAATCCAACCCCATTCTCTTGCCCCACCCCCCACCTGCACTGCACATTTAATTATTTTGTTTGTTTGTTTTAGTTCTATACCATCCTACACCCAAAGTTAACAGGGTGGTTTACAATATAAAAACACAAAAATGCCTACCATAAAAACAAACAAAAGCAGTAAAAAATAATAATCCACACACAGTTTAAAAGGTCATAGATTGTTTAATATGCGGATGATACCCAGCTCTACCTCTCTTTCAAATCAGAACCAGTGAAGGCAGTGAAGGTCCTGTGTGAGTGCCTGGAGGCGGATGGAGGATGGATGGCAGCTAACAGATTGAGGTTGAATCCTGACAAGACAGAAGTACTGTTCGTGGGGGACAGGAGGCGGGCAGGTGTGGAGGACTCCCTGGTCCTGAATGGGGTAACTGTGCCCCTGAAGGACCAGGTGCGCAGCCTGGGAGTCATTTTGGACTCACAGCTGTCCATGGAGGTGCAGGTCAATTCTGTGTCCAGGGCAGCTGTCTATCAGCTCCATCTGGTACGCAGGCTGAGACCCTACCTGCCTGCAGACTGTCTCGCCAGAGTGGTGCATTCTCTAGTTATCTCCTGCTTGGACTACTGCAATGGGCTCTACGTGGGGCTACCTTTGAAGGTGACCTGGAAACTACAACTAATCCAGAATGCGGCAGCTAGACTGGTGACAGGGAGCGGCCGCCAAGACCACATAACACCGGTCTTGAAAGATCTACATTGGCTCCCAGTATGTTTCCAATCACAGTTCAAAGTGTTGGTGCTGACCTTTAAAGCTCTAAATGGCCTCGGTCCAGTATACCTGAAGGAGCGTCTCCACTCCTATCGTTCTGCCCGGACACTGAGGTCCAGCACCGAGGGCCTTCTGGCAGTTCCCCCGCTATGAGAAGCCAAGATGCAGGGAACCAGGCAGAGGGCCTTCTCGGTAGTAGCGCCCGCCCTTAGGAATGCCCTCCCATCAGATCTCAAAGAGAAAAACAACTACCAGATTTTTAGAAGACATCTGAAGGCAGCCCTGTTTAGGGAGGCTTTTAATGTTTAATAGATTATTTTATTTCATTTTTCTGTTGGAAGCCGCCCAGAGTGGCTGGGGAAACCCAGCCAGATGGGCACGGTATTAATAATAATAATAATAATAATAATAATAATAATAATAGCCAAAGGCCTGGGAGAAGAGGAATGGTTTTGCCTGGTGCCTAAAGATATGTAATGAAGGAGCCAGGTGAGCTTCCCTGGGGAGAGCATTCCACAAGCAGGGAGCCACCACAAAAAAGGCCCATGCTCATGTTGCCGCCCTCTGGGCCACTTATGGAAGAGGCACACAAAGATTTGAAGCAGTATTGTGCCATTTTACATTGTACCTATGTATTTAAGTCTAGGTTATTTATGTTAAATTTATTTCAAATTGGCTGCTGAATTGTAGCTTTTGTCTTGTTTGAATTTAACGATATGCTTTGTAAACTGGTTTCTCACCCCATCCCTACCCCATAGTTCTATATTTTGATGATAGGTTATTGTTTGTTATAAGTTTCTTTGGGTCCAGCTCACTGTGAAAAGGTGACATATAAATACACTCAGGTAGCAAAGCAGAAAGGATCTGTAAACACAATACAATGAACATAAAAACCTACATGAATAACCCTGGATATTAATTTAAATTACACTGACAAGAGTGAACCTGAACTTGGCAATTGAGAGAATTTCACACTGTTTTCTCCACCAGATCACTAGGAAATGAGGTGCATAATGTTTCGATGACAGCTGAACCCTCTGAACATTTTAATTAAGACTTTAATAAATATTGCAGCAAAGCGACCACATATTTCTTTTATGTGCGGCATTAAGACGAGAAGACCAATAATATGACAGATATTCAAATCAAACTTAAAGTGTTGCTGAAATTAGTTTGAAGCTCAAAATTTGTGCATAGAAGAACTTCATGCAATCAGCTTGAGGAAACAGAAATTCAGCTCCCACCAAGAGGTTGGATCCAAACTAAGTTGACTGCGCTTAGTTCCGTTCAAAGCTATGGGGCTTCTCTTAATCATGACTCCCTTTCACATTAATTTTCATGGGATCTACATAGGGATGGAAGAGAAATTCAATTCTCGGTTTAAGGGCAAAGCTACAAAATTCATAATACATGAACCAAAACACAGCCATCCTTTGGAACTCAGCATTCTCCAGATTTTGCAATGCAAAAGACATGTAATGTCTACGAAAATCCATATACATGGATAAAGTGTGTGTTAAAATGCGTATATTTGTGAAAATAACACAGCGCATTATATTATGGCAAACCATTTTGCAAAGGTTTATACGTTAGGCAAAAATGTATGTACTGGGATAATTTATCACTAAAATGTTGGTGAATTTTCATGAGGATGATTTTTTTAAAATGCAAAATGATGTGAAAAATGTGGGGGCATTAATTTAAAGCTGGGGGGGGAATGAGAAACGAAGATTGGCATTTGCCCACTGCCGGATCTAATGGCAATTAACTTAGGGTGACATCCAAGGATGTCCAACTGTTTTGTGCAATGGAAAGCACAAGAAACAGGACTTCCTGTTTGTTTTCTCCTTGTGTGCATCCCTAAAATCTTCTCAGAGGGTCCTGCAACACTCCAGAACAGATATTGAGGGTGCGGAGGGGGCTGTAGGGGGCACAAGAGGACAAACACTCCCACCCTCACTGGGTTGGATCTCACCCTTTATCTGGATCCATCCGAATGTACTTATTTATTTAACGACAAAGGCTGTGTTTATTTAGAAGAGACACAGCTGCATGTAGCATATAACATGTAGCTGGGTCCTAAATCATCTTTATTCAAGCCTAAGTGGGGGTACAAGAGAGTTTTCTGTGCTTTTTCCCCAATTTCATTTTGAATTAACTTACTCAACTAGAAGGCAAATCATACGCTTGGAGCATGTGTATCAGCAATATAACAGGGAAGAAATATTGCATTCGATGAAAGCTCTCCGACTGTCATAGTCCACACACAGGGAGCAGTTTGCCTGGCTTCTACCAAGCAAGACTTGACAGAGCAATGTACTCCAGTGAGCTTTTCTACATCTTCCATCCCTGGGGGGAAAGAAATATTCTTGTCTAACATTAAAATCACAGACATTTCTTTGGTATCACAACAAGAATGGCAGAGATCCTTATCCACAAGTCCCCCACCCACCCCACCCCTCCTTTCCAGTAGAATATGCTCTGCTGGGTTACTCTTTATTCTAAATGTGTCCATAACAGACTACAAAAAGATCAAATTCACTGTCTAAGCTATTTTTCCATGGAGGTGCATTAATGCAAATTAGACAGAATGACTTTCCCAAGTTATAATTGGGCTGAAATGAGGTGGAAGGAACAGAAAGACAATTAACTTTAGGGGTTTTTTTTCCCCTTCTATTTTCCCCCCCTAATCTGCAGCGGTTCGGAGTAGGTTTTAGTGCCTGGTGGCGGTAGGCTTGTCAACGCTGCCAGGCAAAATTATTCGAAGACCTTCAAGGGCTTTGTTTATCTCATTTTTCAATTAACCTCTGTGTTTTAACTTCATCATAATGCCTGCACCAATTCACACCAAAGAACAAATAAAAATTCTCTTTTTCTGTCATTATTTCTTTTTCCTTCTCAAAATCAAGGTTCCCCCGCCCCATAAGGAGGAGAGTGGGGGGGTTGGGGGGGAGAGAGAACCTGCATGAAATAAGAGGATGTAAATTTCCAATTACAAGAGACCACCACTGGTCACAAACAGTTTAATATAAATTATGTTTCTGTATTAGCCTCTCACTCCCCCCCCTTCTCGTTTTTTATACGCTTTGCCAAACATGGATTGTTAGGATACAGTTCTATTGTATTACAATTATTTCACATCAGTGTTCAATGCTCTCGGCAGGGAACATGTTACAGATGTAATTTTAGGGCGAGTTCAGCAGAAAATGTTGCCTTCTCAAGGCAACCAATCCTAGTTTTCCCTGGATACACATTTATATAGATAACAAAAATGTGAAGCAAGCTACAGATTAGGGAAGCTTGGGAAACCTGTGTGTGGCACTTTGCAATCCAGAATGATCAGCTGGTATTTGAGGCTTGCATAGGGCTATGCCTTTGCCTGCCCGGTTTGATTTCAAATCACACATGCAAAAACAATGCCGTTGTGGCATCAGGTAACCTGCCAAGCTGTCAAACTTGGCCGATGAGGTATGTGAGTCAAAAGGATGTAGTATGCTGTCATTTTCACTAATATGTGCAATTTTACGCACAAGTTCCTCTACCACACACATGGGTGCATACATTATTTGCTTGGAGAACTGCATCACAACATTCCTAGATGTGTGCATTTTATTAATAATAATAATAATAATAATAATAATAATAATAATAATAATGTTATTATTTTTACCCTGCCCATCTGGCTGAGTTGCCCCAGCTACTCTGAGCAGCTTCCAGCACATATAAAAATATAATGAAATATCAAACACTTAAAACTTCCCGATGCAGGTCTGCCTTCAGGTATCTTTGTGTAGTTCTTTATCTCCTTGACATCTGATCGGAGGGCATTCCACAGGGCGGGTGCCACTACCGAGAAGCCCCTCTGCCTGGTTCTCTGTCACTTCACTTCTCGCAGTGAGGGAACCGCCAGAAGGCCCTTGGAGCTGGATCTCAGTATCTGGGCCAAATGAAGGGAGTGAAGACACTCATTTAGGTGTAAAGGGCCAGAGCGTTTTAGGGCTTTAAAGTTCAACACCCACGCTTGGAATTGTACTCGGAAATGTACTGGGAGCCAATGTTGATTCTTTAGGACCAGTGGTATGGTCCCAATGGCCGCTCCCAGTCACCCAGTCTAGCTGACAGTGTGGTGTAGTGGTTAAGAGCGGTAGACTTGTAATCTGGGGAACCGGGTTCGCGTCTCCGCTCCTCCACATGCAGCTGCTGGGTGACCTTGGGCTAGTCACACTTCTCTGAAGTCTCTCAGCCCCACTCACCTCACAGAGTGTTTGTTGTGGGGGAGGAAGGGAAAGGAGATTGTTAGCCGCTTTGAGACTCCTTTGGGTAGTGATAAAGCAGGATATCAAATCCAAATTCTTCTTCTTCTTCTGTGTTTTGATTCGCCTTTTAAAAAAATGATTGCATCAGGACAGTAACATGTCAAGTTTGTGGCATGGTCAGTTTTTAAAATTGTGCAAAAACTTAGTTGGCATGGTTAGTAAACAAAAATTAAACCCTTTGGCTCATAAGGTAAAGGCTCTTCCAAGTCAGCAGAAAGGCAGAAGTGCAAGATCCTTTGAAACGCCTCTTCAAAAAAAATATACTTGATAAAAGGCTTCGCTTGCTTCTGAACTGGGGGTGCATCTAAACATATCAATTTATTCGCTGGAAACAAGTGGTAGGAGTACAAGAAATTTGCTCTTGGCTTTGTGAGCAATCCTGTCACTTGGCCGGGGCTGGTGGTGGCGGTGCGTGTATATTCAGCATACGGAGAGGAGTTTGCTGGATCAGTGAATCTTGCATCTTTTCTGACAGGCGGCGTCTGTAAAAGTTACACTAGAACACACCACTGGTCACGGGTTCAGGGGTGTACTGAGCAGTCATATCTCTTGGCATGTAGTGTGAACAGCTCTCTGAAAAGAGAGGTGGGTTATAAACAGAAAGTACTTTATTCTGCGTGTTGCATTTGAGAATGTGGGTTCGAAAGTGCAGTGGGAAAGCAGCTACGCTTTGCTTGTTAATAAAGTATGACTAGCAATGACAATGTAAGGTTATTTTACTTGAAGATATTTTCATCTGATGGTACATATATAACCGGGGGTGGGGGGGGGCATACCATGTATGGGATTTCACAGGCTATAGCCTACATCATGAAAAGTAAGGGAGGTCAAAAAAGCAATCCATTTTTCTTCCTACTCTCACTGCTACCCCCTTGTAGGTATCTTGCCCTCGGAATGTCTCCACTAAACAGCCCTTTAACCTTTTCATATTTAATTGGCCTAGCATATTTCCCACACTAGGTGGAGTAGGGTGGCATGGGGTGAATAACAGGGCCTTGGACCAGATTTTCCCCTAAACAAGTTATGCTTTTACTTAAAGTGTTAGTAAGGCAACAAGTTAAAACAGTTTGGGGCAGTGGCGTGCGTTCTGGGGGCGTGGTGCGCTGCCTGTGGGGGCAGCCTGCTCAGAGTGGGTCGCGCTGCCCGGGGCGGGGTGCGCCCTCACCGCCCCCATCTTCCTACGCTACTGGTTTGGGGGAAAACTAGTTTTACATTTTGAGTAGTTAACCATAAGTGTGGGTCAGTCAGTATTAGGGGGAAAGTCAGTTGAATTGTTAATGTGTATCATTACTGGCCACAATGTACATTCATTAGGCTTTGTGGAAAATGTGTGCATAGTCTGTACTTGAAGAGAGAATTGGACACAGTTCCCGGTCAATATATAATCTCCAACAGGCCTTGGGGAATGTGCATATCTCAAATGATTTTTGTACCTTCCTTTCTTACTTAGAAACAGCACTTTCACTCCCTCTTCCAACCTTTTAGAAGGAGAGTACAATGTGGTTCAGTTTCTATTTCTCCTAAATTGCCAGGTAACCAGGTCGAACTTATTTAAACTTATTTAGCAAAACAATCTCCCCCTCTGCTACCTCCTCTGGATTGGTTTGTTAGATGCACAAGATGATGGAGTGTTGAGAGTCACCAAGACGATAAACTCAAATTCCCGTTCTGCCATGGATAGAAAACTTGGTAAGGTAAAGGTAAAGGGACCCCTGACCATTAGGTCCAGTCGTGACCGATTCTGGGGTTGCGGCGCTCATCTCGTGTTATTGGTTGAGGGAGCCGGTATACAGCTTCCAGGTCATGTGGTCAGCATGACAAAGCCGCTTCTGGCGAACCAGAGCAGCACACGGAAACACCGCTTACCTTCCCACTGTAGCGGTACCTATTTATCTACTAGCACTTTGACGTGCTTTTGAACTGCTAGGGTGGCAGGAGTTGGGACCGAGCAACGGGAGCTCACCCCGTCGCAGGGATTCGAACCATTGACCTTCTGAATGGCAAGCCCTAGACTCAGTGGTTTAACCCACAGCGCCACCTGCGCCCCTAGAAAATTTGGTAGCCTTGGGCAAACTTGCCTTTCTGTGCCTCAGTTTTCAATCTGTAAAATGGAAATACGAGTGACCTGCCACAAAGGTGTGGTGGTGGTGGTGGTGGTGAATAAGTTAAAGCACTTTGCACTTTAAGGGTGTGATACAATATACATTTATTAGGGAGCAAAACAGAACTTCCTTCTGAGTAAACATGGGCTACACAGGTAGTAATACTATTAAATAATATTTGAATGGTGCTTTCAAGTGATCAAAATGCTTCACATGCATTATCTACTGGTAACTTTACAACACGTCTTCCAGACTGCAGATGAAGGGACTGAGATAGAATAGCTTGCTTAAAGAAATCAAGTGATATCATTGGAGGGGTGAAATTTGAACCTGGGACTTCCCGATTCATAGCTCACTCACCTAGCCACTACCCCAAACCATCTCTGACTTTGTTAATATTATTAACTCAGTTTTGTTTTCATGACAAACCACTGATATAATTCATTTCTGCAGATCCGAGGGAGTTAACACTATTCCTTGAAGTGAAAGAGTCACCATAAAGGGGTGAAAAAACCATTCTGATTAGAGGAACTTAATCCTAATCCTTTTTCTCTGATCTTGGCAGAGAATTTTTAGCAAGAAACTATATTTAAATAACTACCCAGAATTAATCCTTTTGGTTGCTCAAGGCATGAAGGGAAAACAGGCAAAAACAAAGAATTCAGAAAAGTGTTGCAGCTGTTTCATAGAATTCCCTACTTATAATTGAAAAGATCTTTTCGTTTCTTTTTGATGGCACAAAATGTAACCTTCAACTTCTTTGCTTCGTCCTTTCTTTTAACAACAGCAAATTTCAAGTGAGACCGTATATATTTAATAATTTGGGGAAGTGAATTTAAGTGCTTTACAATATGTAGTATAATACTGTATGTAAGGAGAAAAGAGTATTTTTCCTTATACAGCTGGAAGCTAATTTAATCACATAAGAATACAGTACACACATACCCCTTTAAAAAAAAAAAACTTATTTCATAATTGGTTGAATGTTCTGGAGTCATTCCCAGATAGCAAAATCTTCTACTGAATTCTTCTTATTAAAAAAGAGATTTATATGAACCACTTGCACCGTTTGATTTTATTATAATTTCATAAAACAGAGCATTTTTCATCCTCAGGTCCTTTTTATCGTTATCCATTTAATCCTCTCAGTAACCTTTTTTTGGGGGGGGGGGGGAATGGTTGGCCAGTTTCAAAGAGGCAAACACTGGGCATGTTTACCACAAGCTACGATCCTCAGCACTTTGCAGTATAGTATGTACCAGAGCTTTAAATCAACCATAACACTAGCCCCTTCCAGAACACTGCTGTTTATTAAACTTATTAGTTGCTTGCTACCTAAAAACACTAGAACAAATACAATATTAAAAAAGAAATATATTAAAAAAGAAATATATATATATACAGTATATAAAGCACTAACGTGTCCATACAACAATAACAACAACAAAAACCAGCCCCCCTCCCAAAAAAAATCAGCCATAGGAAACTTTGGCACCACACTAATCTGTAGCAATCGCTGGGTTGTCTCCAACACTGCACCCACCCTCTCCCTTGCTCCTCACCCCTCTCCATCTCAGGAACCGGCAGTGATGTTCGGCATTTGGGGGGCAGGTGAATAACACTGCCATGCCTGCACCGACCCACCAACCACTACTGACACTAACAGTATAACAAAATCAGCTCAGTGCGTCAAAGGCTTTGGGATAATGCTAAGTCTTAACTTGGCATGGAAAAGATGTCAGTGAAGGCACCAGGTGGAGAGCATTCCACAGATGGAAGCCACAATTTAAAAGGTCCTCTCTTGTTATCACCCTCCAACACACCCCAATATGAGAACAGCCCCAAATATAAGCTCGCACATGAGTTACATGCCCCAACAGGTAGTGGGATCATGCTGCCTAGCCTTACCTGTCATGGGATTGTTGTCTATCACATGAGGGTGTATGTTTTCATTCCACAGAGTCGGATGTGACGGAAACAGGATGTTTGTGTTCCTGTGTTTCCTGAAGTATTGTCCTTTGTTCTCTCTTTTTGCTGTCTGATGCTAGAGAGAGAGGGAGCCATGTTGCAGTGCTCCATGTGTGTTTATATGTAAATAAACGTAGATTAGCCAAATGCTGAGTTGCTGAGGTCTGTTACGCAACTGCGCAAACTCTGAGGATCCGTAAGTGTGCTGATGTCAGTTGGCATCAGTCACTGTGATGTTTGGGCTGGAGAAAGCTTTTGAAGCTCCCCAACAATCAACCAGGAGGGAGGGAACACGCCAGTCGGGCATGTGTCTCTGCCAGGGTCCTACTTGTGAGTAAGAGATCCTAACACAGACATCCAGCAAATGTTTGTATAATGTGCTACGTGATTCCATCCCTTATTACAGTCGCTCACTGAATGTGTAAAAGCTAACATAGGCCACATTCGCACATCCATTTAAAGCACTATGATACCACTTTAAACCAGAGAGTTGCTAAGAGTCCCATACGCCCCTCTCCCAGAACCACAGTTTCCAGGGTGGTTAAACAATCAATCCCTCTTCACAGCGAACTCTGGTACAAAGTGCTTTAAATGTATGGTGTCAGGGGTACCAATTTGAATAAAATAATGGGGGCCCCAGATAAGCCCCGCCTCGCATAATTGATCACATGACGTGGTGCACAGATGCCATTTGAATGGCAATGCCCATCAACTTTTTGGGGGGTGGCCTCTTCAAATATTTTAAGGGGGGAGGGGTCAAAGACCTGTCAGCCCCTAGGAGTTGGCTCCTATGTATGTTGTGAAGGTAGCCATACTAAAAGGCTACACGACTCCTTAATACATGAAACCTTATAGGATATGTTCTGTCCACTAGACCAGGGGTTCCCAACAAAATTTTCTCGAGGACCCCTCATCGAGCCGCTATTGTGACAAGGACCCCCATCAATTGACTTACTTGCTTGAACATCAAATGCATTATCTTCCTCTTCATCTGCAGGCCTTTGTCGTTTTAACGAACCACTATTTAACCAACGGTCCATTTTTAACTACGTGAACTGTAGCTTCCGCGAAAAACAACGCTTTGTTTACAAACACTACTGTTTTGCAAAGAGGCAGCGCGCACCAGGGAGGAGAGAGAGGAACGGAGAAGACAGGGTACCTGCGCAGTAGCGCACAAATGAAGCCGACGCGCGCAAAGCATCTTGGGGAGGTGAGCGTTTAGAATGCGCGCGCTGCCTCTTTGCAAAACAGTAGTGTTTGTAAAGTGCCACCTAACGGCATACAGCAGAACTACTGCCTCTATCTAATTCTAGTTTTGCGCTAGACTCTGCTCATGCAGGAAGCGGCCAAAACAAAAAATCTGTTATCATATGAAATATATTTAATATATTTTTTTATTCTAATAGCATCTTGCGGACCCCTCTGGCATAGCTCGCGGACCCCTGGGGGTCCCCGGACCACCTGTTGGGAACCACTGCACTAGACCATGCTTTGTGTCAGTATAACAGCAAACTTTGTGTGCCTCTTTCTTGTTGGGCACCCTGCAAGTATTTTTAAAAGACCTCAGACTTGGGGAATATAGCTGCAGCTGCCGTGGCAAAGCATTCAGGGCTGCAGGAAATTCCATAGGAACTTTGAGCCAAGAAACAGAATGGGCGAACTCTCCACAGTCTCAGACAATAACATGATAGCAAATTCCCCCAGTTTGGTCAGGGGGCCATTCTATAGCATGCTTAGCATAACCGTTAATCAAGCTTGGCGGATTGGTGAATAAAATGAAGCGGACAGGACATAGTTATTAACTGCACCAAAGATATTGCACCAGTCAAGGGAAAGACAGGGTTCTCCCTGGACTAAGCAATTACCCAAGATCTTGCAGTGTTAAGTGCCAACACACTGCCCGATCGATATCTACTGCAGAGAAATGGTTTGATTTGTGTCACACGTGGTCGAGGCTGTGGCTGCCACAACATACATCAGAGAAGAGGCCCCAATTTAGTCTGCAGCAGACCTGTAAACTAATAGCTACCAAGTGGGATATGGAGAGCAAAAAACTGAGCAATTGCCAACGCAAAGCTGTTTTGACTGTCTGTGTTATTTAAGCACCAGGCATAGGCCCTAATTCATTAGAGTTACAATAAAGCATGGCATCCACAGTTAAAAATGACACTCGGAAATATTCTCCTTTTCCTGGCTGACGCCATCACATGACACACTTAATGCAAGAGGAAAATAAATTCCACTAACTAGCCTCCTGTTTTGTAGTCTATTAAAGTCCAGCTGTCGGCCAGAGTTAAGGAAATGATTGTGCAGTTTGTCCCCAATTCTAATTAATAATAACCAAGGATTAATAAAGCAATTTGGGAAAAGAATGTACCAGGTAAGGATTTATGGACAAATGAAAGTTGCTTTATTGTAAATAACCCTGAATGGAATTAAACAAGAGCAGAGAGAGAGAGAGAGAGAGAGAGAGAGAGAGAGAGAGAGAGAGAGAGAGAGAGAGAGAGAGAGAGAGAGAGAGAGCATTTTACTGCGCAGCAGAAAATGTTCCATACATTTCTCAAGCTTCGCTTTGTTCAGAAAGACATTAATGGAGCTGGATTGGAAACTTGCAGTTTTACCTAAGACAAATAGATGCACCATCTTCAGTATTTTCTTGTGCTTTCCATTATAATCTGTCAGCCTGCAAACATTTTTATATTGGTAAACTAATGATATGTGACCAGTAGCCTTAAATTAAGTTTGCTGCATGCTAAATAGACTCAGGCTATGCAAGGGGAAACACAAAGTGTGTTGTTTCTGTGTTGGGATGTTTTGCTAATTTAGTATAATAGCCTGTTTGTAGTGGTGACCAGTTAAGTATATTAGAGAAGGAACAGGAAGGGACAAATAGGCTGTACTTGTGGAGAGGACTAGAAACTTTGATGCATAAGGTAGAGCTGGGAATGCCCCCTGCCCAAAATCCTAGAGAGCCACTGCCAGTAAGTTTAGACAATGCACCAATGGTCTGCCTTGGTATGGAGGCAGCTTCCTGCCTTCATTCCTAGAGTTCTATAACTTTCTAGAATTTTTAGAACCTAAATTCTTAGAACTTACATTATTATGAAGATAAGACTTGAAAGCCTGGCCTGGGTTTCCAGTTATGAACACTTTGCTGATGGACATGGAAGAAATTTTATTTTGCTTTGTGCTGGCCATTAGAGGATGCAGAATCAGTCGGTGTAGCTCTAACCAAGATCCTTTATGTCAGGAGTAACAAAAGTGGGGCCTCCTTCTGATGTTGTTGGACCCCATCTCTCATCAGCCCCAGCCAGCATGGCCTGTGGTCAAGAATTATGAAGGTTGCAATCCAAATACATCAGGCTGACTACCACAGCTCTGGGAGATGTTGGATCAACTCCCCAACTATGGGAGGGTGGAAGGAATCACCTCATCGTTGTCCCCTGCTAAGCCCCCTTACACATACTGTTGTGGTACTGCTGAGTCCCTTCAGGGAAGATCCTATAGGACAAGGTTAGGAAACATGTGGCCCTCCAGATGTGGCTTCAATTCTGAGCATCCCTGATTATTTCCTGGGAGCTGAAGTCCAACGACATCCAGAAGGCCACAAGTTCCCCAGCCCTGCTGTATGCTGCTCCTCTTGTTCCCCCACCTGTTCTCTAACCTCCTGGAGCTGATGGGGAGGCCACCTCCTAACCTCTTGAGGCACTCCTCTCTCAGTGCAACCTAAGTTTCTTCTGACTCTGGTCTCTTTTGCCTAGGGCCATAGCATCTGCTTGCGTGCTGATGTCCCATGTTCAATGTCCGGCATCTTCAAGCAGAGCCGTGAACGACTGCTGTCCAGAACCCTGAAGAGCCACTGTTAGTTTTGTAAACAGTACTAAGCTATTACTAAGCTATATGGATCAACAGTCTGGCTTAGCGTAAGGCGGCTTCCTACATTCATAACTCTTGGTCTGGCTTTGCTTGCATGCATCCAGCCAGGCCAGTTGTATCCTTGAATGACTGAAAGCTTCTGGACCAGAAGGTTCTAAACATACACCAATGAAACCAACCCATCTGGAGATAACATGTGGTGGCACACAACTGTGAGAATCCAGTTGGTCACTTGACTATTAGTAGCTAACTGGAAAACCAAAATACCATGCAGAGTGTAGACCAGGCATGACCAACCTTTTGGGGCCAGAGGGCACATCTGGAATTTTGAGAAAGTACTGTGAGTTTCAGTTGCAAAATGCTGGCTTTGCGGGCATGGTTGCCACATCTAAAGGTCTGGGGCCCACAAATGGTATGGGCATGCCACTCCGCCACGGTGGTGGGAAAGGCATCTCCATAAGCTGCTGCCACACTGACTCACAGAAAGAAGCTCTTTGCAACTCTCCTTCCTTCAGAAGAGATGCGGTGGTGGTGGGCATCAAAACCTGGCATGCAATGAAATGTGGCATGTTTAAGGGGGTGTTCATTGCAGAAGAAGCTGGTGCAGGGCAAGCAGGAACTGAGCAGGAAGAGCCAACGGCCTGTGGATTTTGGGAGAGTTATTTGCTGAGACCTTTCACTGGCGCCGTACAAGTTACTGGCGGGCAAGATGGTGACCCTGTGTCATGCTTTGAGTCTCAGAGATCATTAATCACTTTTCAGAATTCGCTCTGACTTCATTAACATGATTTGTTTTCACCTAGATCCATCTCCACGTATATAATACTTGATCTTTCTCTCGCTTGGTGTAAGAGTAGCAGCTATGCCGTAAACCTGCAAAGAGCCTCTAGGAGAACAAAGGCTATGTGGGCGATCGGGATATCGTGCATATGCATATTCATTATCAATAATATTTCATATTACAATGGGAGATTAGGATCCATTATCATAAATGCTGCACAGGTGCTGAGGACAGCTGCAAGCTTGGGGATTGGGGTGACACCTCCGATTGTAAGTGCACAGATGCAGGGCACAGCGCTGTGGGATTCTGCTTGCTGATAATGGGATCCTAGACTTGACTGCCAGCACCATATGATATTATTCTTCCGACAGTCACTCCCTTTCCTGCATTTCCCATTTATTTCACACTCCTGCTTCTAGGCAGTGGGGCTTGGCCCTTCTCTTATCTCTCTTTCCCACAATGTCTGGTCTCTGGCTTTGCGCTCAGAGGGAAGCTATCATTCTCTGGCAGTGCAAAGGAACTGCACCACGGGGAGAGCCATTGTAGGCACTAATTCAGCTTCAGGGGCCCGGCAACTCTCAAGTCCCACATGACTAGATCTCGCTGCTCCGTGATAGATCCTGAATTTCCCCTGATTTATTGAGTCATTCCATTGTCCTCTTGTACCATGGGCACAAACGGCAGCTGTGACCATTGGCCACAGTTTGACATCCCCAATCCCCACCAACCCCATGACCTTACTTTGCTACTATACACTCTAGCTAAATCTACATTTTTAGTTCAGCATCATTCCCTTTTCCTTTATTCCGTACAACATCTTGATCTCACTGTGAAATGGCAAGAGGGAAGCAGGACCTAATGCTTGAAATGCAAGCGGTGGGAAAGCGGGAGGAGGCAAAGAAACGTAAAAGAAAAATAACATACCCATTAACAAGAGTGAGTGCAGCTCCATCAGTCCCCTAATAAGCACTCAACGCAACACCTCGTCGAGATTTAGTGTTTACATAGCCATAACAATAGATTGGCATAGGAACACTGAGCCTTCAATCTCAGCGTTCAATATTTACTTGGGACTAAGAAAGTATAATGCTTCAGAGGAAATTTGCACAAGTGTTTCAGTTTCTGGCTGTATCAGTTTTAGGGTCTTCTGCGGCCTACCACAGTCTAGGGCCATCAGGATATGTGGGCCATAGCTCCCAGCAGTCCTAGCCAGCATGATGGAAGCTGTAGTCTAAAACATATGCAATGCATTTCACCCTTTCCTGGACAGGAAATGCTTGGCCACCATGACTCATGTGCTGGCAACCTGACACTTGTATTTCTGTAATGCTATCTATTTGGGGTTTCCTTTGGGATTGGAATGGAAGCTGCAGTTGGTACAGAATGCTGTGGCCGGTTGTTGGATGAGCAAACTGCACCAGCTACCAATCAGCTGCCGGGCCATGCTCAAGGTCTTCTTGTTGACACATAAAGCCCTGAACAATTTGGGACCACTTTCCCTGAAAGACCAGCTTCATTACAAGAACTCGGTAGCTTTAAAAAGTCCCCGAGTTTTCTTTTTTGTCTCCTTCATGCCAATCCAGCAGGGGCTGATTTATTTTTGACATTTGTAATCTGCTCTGGGAACCGTTCACTTGGGGAAGGGTCACTTGCCTGTATGCCTGTATAAAAAGGGATGTGCCTTAACAAATGAAACCAACCCTGGGACCCTTGATGGTGTTGGACTACAGTTCCTATGATTCCCAGCCAGCTTATCAAATGGTCAGAGATTATGGCACTTGTAGTCCAACAACATCCGGGAAGCCAAGGTTGAAGAACACTGACCTACGGTTTGGAGCAGTTGTAAAAGGAGGGCCAGATGCCATCTCATTACTTTTCAGGTAGAGCTATAGGACTTGCCGATCAGAAGGTCCCATTGCTCGGTCCCAGCTCCTGCCAACCTAGCAGTTCGAAAGCATGCCAAAAAGTGCAAGTAGATAAATAGGTCTGGCAGGAAGGTAAATGGCGTTTCCATGCGCTGCTCTGGTTTCACCAGAAGCGGCTTAGTCACGCTGGCCACATGACCCGGAAGCTGTACACCAGCTCCCTTGGCCAGTAAACCGAGATGAGCGCCACAACCCCAGAGTCGTCCACGACTGGACCTAACGGTCAGGGATCCCTTTACCTTTTTATAATCTTCCTACTTATTTTCAAGTGGAGCAAACTTGAGTGTCCGGCCTAACCATTTCTCCCACCTGGGGTGTGGCTTGGGACTAATAAACACACTGGAGGTTATGCACAAAACAATCGTTTTTGTAATTCAGCTGTAGGAATAAACCTATTTTTCTAAATTATAACAATGACACCAAGATTCAGTTCTGAAAATTGCTTAATTAAAAGAGCTGGCACTACATTGTGCCCAACTCAATAACAGCACAGTGCAAAATTTAGGGAAAGAATTACCAGGGTTGTTTCACTGAAATAACAAAAAGGGGAAAGAATATCGAGAACAATGATAGCAGTAATAAAGAAATGCCCTTAACCTTCCTGCTTCTGCTATCATTCATGGCAGTAAACCGAACAACTGTGTTGACCTCAAAGATATCGTTACCGCTTTATGGTTCTAAACTGACAGAAGAATGGAGGAAGCCAGGGCTTAATGGGGACTGGAAGAGGACACTCTGAGGAGATGCAAAAGACTCTCATCTACCTTCTGGTGACAAAATGGGGCAGAGCAAAGGTTTTCAAACTACGTACGTTCTGTCAGACTCTTAGAAGGGGTTCCTTCCATCTTCTGTGAAGACTTCTGTTCTTTTTGTTCTTGAAAATGGATTTCCATGTGTTGGCTGTTACAATGGGAAAACATTATATTTGAAATTTATGGGGATGGCAAAAGGGGAACATTACAAATAGTGTATCTTAATTTTTCTTGTTTATTCCATTCTCATACTTCCAGAGTTTCATGGGGATAAAGAACAGAGTATGTATGTATGTATGTTTGTATGTATGTATGTATGTATGTATTAATAAATAAATACATGAGCTGCATTAATTCAATAACGTGTTACTTGAATCACAGATTCAGATAGCACTGGAGGTAAATTGTCTTAACAACAGAGGAGAGTAGCCCTTTTGACATAAAAGCAAAGGAAAAGGAAGCACCAATTTTGGGATGTATATATGTGTAACTATCGATCTATCTTTCATCACTGAGGTGAATAGTGCATGAGAGTCAATGAGAGATTTTAAGAAGGCATAACAAGCTATTTTAATTTAATTTAAGAATTTTAAAAAGTGGCTTACTATTTATTAATTTTTATTGTTTTATTTATTACTGTAATTTTATTTTGCAGCATTGTACTAATTAGGCAGGCATTAATGTTGGCTCCGTTTTGGTGACAACTTAAAACCAAGCCTGCCACCTGGCACCTGATGCAGGAAATCTTATTCATTTGATCTCTCTTTTATTGGGTAGCAAAGGAACAAGAAAGACTCAAGCAAGCCTTTCAAATACAATATTTTACTACATCCAGGTCTCTGTATACGGAGGGAGCAGGATTGTATTTTTTTAAAGATAATTTTTATTAAATTTCCAAATTAACAACACCAAACAAAAACAAAAACAACAAATAACAACAACAAACATAAAACATAAATTTTTGCATTTTATCTTTTATATTTTAGTTCGTTTTGCTCTGCCGAGCTTTGACTTCCCTCCCTCCCATCATTCGGTTTTCTTTCCCACTCCTATCTCAGTGTTTCTTTTAGTCCTACTATTTAAAACCAATTCGTAGGATTTATTTCAGTCCTGCAAGTGTCTTTAAACTTCTACAGTTCTTCTCCATATAGTCCACAAATTTACTCCATTCCTTTTGGAACTTTGCCTCTCCCTGGTTTCGGATCCCACAGGTCAACTTCGCTAACTCAGCATAGTCAATCATCTTCGTCTGCCACTCCTCAATAGTTGGTAACTCTTGTATTTTCCATTTTTGGACTAATAAAGTCCTAGCCGCGGTTGTAGCATGGAGGGAGCAGGATTGTAGCTGTAGAAGCCTTAGGGTTGTACTTTGAGGTTTTGTAGACAACGGACTACTTCATTGGATACATTATGAGAGCTGGAAGGACTGTGGAAGCACTTTCCTATGGAAATTATGCAGCATGGCTTTAAATAAAATTGCATATTACTGATTATTCAAAGGGTGGTGGGGCATGCTCCATTACTTTACCATCCCTGAGCCCACCGAGGTTCTTAGTTTGCTGACTTACAGATCCATTGATAAGGTACATGAAACAAAGGCACACATTTGATTTGGTAAAATGGATCATTAACAATTTATTTGAGGAAGCACAATATATTTTACTGTTGTTCAGTTGCATCTAGCCCAGGGTTCAATTGAGGATTAAATTGTGTGATGCCCTGCACATTAATAATTGCTGAGACTGACATTTATGAGGCTCTTATGAAGGATGAGGCAAGCTTTCAGGGGAATGTCATTTAAAAGACTGGATTAGATGCTGACATGCCCAGGTGGCTGCTAATAATGAACTAAATTGAACTCCAATTAATTGTCACTTAGATATGAACCCTTTTATGGCAAATATTAATATGGTAATCAATAGGCCACCCTTCTTTGCATTTAGCAGAGCATTCCCTGAGTCCCGAGTGCAAATTTAAATTATGCACAACATTCTCTGACATTTTGTGGAGGATTTGCATTTGGTTTTTTTAAAAAAAAGTAATCAAAACTATCTAACTTAGGTAGACGGGATCCTTTTCTGATGCCATCCTAATGATGTGTGTGTGTGTAGACGTACCTCAGAAGTCGAACAGAATCTGTTCCAGAAGTCCATTTGACTTCCAAAATGTTTGGAAACCAAGGCATGGCTTCTGATTGGCTGCAGGAGCACCAATCGGAAGCCACAGAACCAGTGTCAGACGTCCGGGTTCCAAAGAACATTCGCAAACCGGTACACTTACTTCTGGGTTTGCGGCATTCGGGAGCCGAAACAGACGAGTACCAAGGCATTCGAGAACCAAGGTACAACTGTATTGGATTTAAATAAAAAATAAAAACAACAACAACAACAACAACAAATGCAATTGTGATGCAACACTTTGCCAACTAGTGCTGCAACAGAACAATTTTGTAAATCTATATATATCCTCTGGATTGAACAGTAAAGTCTAAAGCAGGCACGTAGGAAAAACCTACAGGGAAAGCAAAAAAACATATCAACAGTCCTTCTATTAATGAATGTTTGCTCAGCCTAAGCCCTATTTTATCATCTCTATTAGTTTCTTTACAGGCCCTGTCTCTGTTGAATACTGTGGCAAAGTTGGCAAAGAATGTATTACATAAAGTAATTATTGAAAGGTCTACAGACACTAATCAGGTTGGGGTTTTACAATCGGGGCACCTACCTAAGGATTTAGAGATAACAATGGTATTTTAGAGAAAGGAGCACTTTGCAGTCAAGTAGCCATATAGTATATGCCGACAAGAGGAGGAGTCCATGAAAAGTGCCTGCATTCAATGTAAAGAAGCAGTCCAAAGCTGCACGTCATTTTCCCATTTACTCAAAGCCGCCTTCTCTTCTAGACTGGAGAATGTTCTACATCCCTGTGGTGAATCCCAGTTATACATGCCACAACCTTCTCTATAGACGTCCCCAAGATATACGTACATATTACAGAATTGTAGCATTGGGAGGCACCACGAGGATCATCTAGTTACAACCACCCTGCAATGCAGGAATCTTTTTGCCCAACACGGGACTTAAACCCACAACTATTCAGAGTTTTATGCTCTGCCAACCGAGCATGGAACAGTCCAGCATCCTGTCCCCAGTGTGGCTGGCGAGATTCCTGTGGGACGTCTGCAAACTGGACATAGGTGGCACAGCAGCATTGCCATATGTCTTCTTTTTCCAGTACACGTCCTCTTTTTCATGGGTAGAGTCGTCATAGTGATCCATAGTTAGAAGCATAGCTGCCAAGTACCCCGTTTTCCCTGGGAAACCCCCGTATTTTTTTACCGTTTCCCGCAGGTGTCCCAAGTGGCAAAATACCCCGTATTCCCCTGGATTACGAAGCTCCTGCTGGCAGCCATGTTCTTCTGGTGCCGCGCCAGCACCAGAAGTCGCTTCTACGCACTTCCGGACTTGTGTAGAAGCGACTTCCGATGCCACTGTGCCCATTTCCAAAATGTCCGCAGCGCCAGAAGTCGCTTCTACGCATGTCCGGAAGTGCGTAGAAGTGACTTCTGGCGCTGCGGACATTTTGGAAATGGGCACAGCGGCATCGTAAGTCACTTCTACGCATGTCCAGAAATGCGTAGAAGCGACTTCCGGTGCCACGGCGCTGCTGATCCTGGATTTTTCAATCCAGAACTTGGCACCTATGGTTAGAAGTCGGCAAATGTGTCCTCTTTTTTGCTCTTCAAAATATGGCAACCCTAACATGTCACTTCCTTTTACAGAGTGGTTCACTCCAACCTACTTTTCTTCCATGGGATCTCAGAGGACATAGCCCCAAACACTCTGGGTTTTCTTCGGCACAGCAGCTGGTCTATAGAGAAGAGAACTCACTTAATTGTTTGCTGTATGAATTGGAGACTGCCATTCTAAAGGGACCCAGGTGGGGCTGTGGTTAAACCACTGAGCCTAGGGCTTGCCGATCAGAAGGTCGGCGGTTCAAATCCCTGTGACGGGGTGAGCTCCCGTTGCTTGGTCCCAGCTCCTGCCAACCTAGCAGTTCGAAAGCACGTCAAAATGCAAGTAGATAAATAGGAACCGCTACAGCGGGAAGGTAAACGGCGTTTCCATGTGCTGTTCTGGTTTGCCAGAAGCGGCATTGTCATGCTGGCCACATGACCTGGAAGCTATACGCCGGCTCCCTTGGCCAATAATGCGAGATGAGCGCGCAACCCCAGAGTCGGTCACGACTGGACCTAATGGTCAGGGGTCCCTTTACCTTTACCTATTCTACGTGTAGGTGCCTCACAAGTGTTTTCTACCAATGTGATTGTCTTCCTGTACCAAGACCATCCTCCTCGCCTCTTCCCCTGCCTCTCTCTTATTTTCCATCTCCAAAAGGTCAGAGCAGTGTCAAATAGTTTTTAAGCAGGCATCCAGGGATCTCTATGCCTTAACTATAGCGAGGATCATATGGCTAGTACCACCCACCTCAATGGTCCTTGGAAGAACTGAACAACACAAAAGTGCCAGGGACCCTAGATGAGACATCAGTATTTGAAGGAAGGAACTGCTTGGCAGGGGGTTGGACTGGATGGCCCTTGTGGTCTCTTCCAACTCTATGATTCTATGATAGTTGGTTGGACACTCCTGGAACAACTGTTATTGACCACAGTTCCTCGGCGCATGTCCACTGCATGGTTATGGACATGGCAAAGGGCCATGGCTTAGCAGCAGAGCATCTCCTTTGCATGCAGAAGGTCACAAGTTCATACACAAGTATTTCCAGGTAGGACCAGGAGAGAACCCTGGAGAGCTGCTACCAGTCATGACAGACAATACAACGGACCAGCTTTTTATGTTCTTGTGAGCCTTCCTGCTGCTTCGTATTGCTTTTCTCACAGAAAGCAGTGGGGAATGGGTGGCAAACACGGCTTGGTAATATATGAACTGGTCCTTAGTTGTCCTTGATAATTAAAACACAAGAAATGTTGTGCCAGTGTGTCATGGAATTCTACTCAATATTGATCAAGAGTAGATTCCACTGTATAGTTAGCAGAGTAACAACTTAAACATGTTGCAAGATTCCCCCAAAATAGACCAGAGGCAATTAATATTTCATCCAGCAGAGCTTTACTGCCACTGAAGACAAATGCATAATGGTCACAAATCCAATACATTCAGGATTGGCACTGTCCATAAGAAATCCACTTGTACCGTAAACGTTAACTTATAATAAGACTAAACCTAAACACTACATACAGAACAGCACAGAAAGAAAGAGAGATAGAAAGAGAAAGAGAAAGTGAAACTCAGGCTCCTTCTTGACTTACTTTTATAGTCAGCATGACCTGGACAGAAGAGATAACAGAACCGGTTTAAGCCAGCTGTACTCAGCTTCTCTGAAGGAATAACCCAAACATTATGAACCTTCTGCTTGTTTCTTTCACACAGAGAAGTTTCCAGAACCCTCTTGAATTAAGTAGAATAGGAAAGATCTCTACACATCAGATCAATACTTTCTGCATGAAGAAATGCAAACTGACACAGTGGGCAGAGAGTTAAAAGAAAGAAGGTGACAAAATAAAAACAACAACATGGTAATAGGTGAAGGAAGGAGAATTCAAGTGGCGGTGGGGATGAGAATATAGGCTTTCTTATGCTTCGCCTTTCTGCAAAGGCGGAATGAATCACACCTCACCAAGAACTGAGTTAGGTTTTGATGCTTGCCTGTTTGCAAACTGAATTACCAGACCGAAACTATCACTTTTGGGTTTTTCACTCTTTGATATGATCTTAAATTTAAGTTTCCTACACAGCAACTGTCTGCTCAGGAGGAACATTCAAAGGCAGCATTAAAATGGATTCCCACCCACCCACCCATCTACCATCTAAGAGCTGTGTGCAATGGATGGGACAATGAAAGCACATATGGGATGGAGTGCTGCCATCTTTTGGTTATACAATTTCCCAGTGTTGCAAGGCAGGTCCAGCAGTGACAGGCTTAGGAGAATTTGAAAGCACAACAGAAGCACAGAGTACTAATGCCATTGCAATTATAAGATCATTTACACGACTTGCTTGGATATAATTTGCAATATTTTTGCCTGCATAAATTGTTGTTTTCTTCAGACCACTGTGAATTCATCTAATGCAGAATTATATATATATATACATATATATATAGATAGATATAGATATAGATAGATAGATATAGATATATATAGATAGATATTGATATCAGGTAATATAGAGTGGCTTTCACCAGGTGCAGCCATAGGACTGATGAGAGTTGTATTCCACAATATCGGGAGGGCAGCAGGTTGGCAAAGGCTGATATAGGGGGGATACTGGCCAGTCAAGATGCAGGAATTTGCAATAGTACGTATATCAAATGAATATATCAAAAGAGGCAGTGTGGTGTATGCCACCTTGAGCGCCTTAGAGAAAAAAGTAGAATATAAATGTATTAAATTACTGAAAAGGTAATGAACTTCCATTTTTAAAAAATCATTATTAATTGTTGCTGTTGTCTTGTGGTATCCTAAGCCTTCCTGTTGCTGCTGCCTTCTAAACTAGGCTCAGGATAAATCCATTGAATCAGTAGCTAAAGACCGTAGAGTCAAATGGGTCTACTTGGAGTAGGACTGAATTGGAGAGACCATGATGACCATTACTGCCATTAGTAGTAGTAGTAGTAGTACAAAAGGTGGTATTTTTCCCATTTTTAACTAATATGGAATGTGTGGGAAGCTCTTTATACTGCAGCTGAATATATATGGATGTGTATAAACCTGCTGATCTTGCACAGCCCTTACATATTTTTAGAGCTAATTGGAAATCAAACTGCCATCTTTTAGCCATTTTTACTGCAATGGTCAACAGTCTGCTGAAAGTGCATCAGTGTAAAGGCTAGGTGAAAATTACCCTTAACCATAGCTGCCAAGTTTTCCCTTTTCTCGCGAGGAAGCCTATTCAGCATAAGGGAAAATCCCTTAAAAAAGGAATAACTTGGCAGCTATGCCCTTAACTCAGTTTTTAAAGACTACATTTTCATCTAAGATTTAAGGTTGAAATCCATTGATAGTCTTAAGCACATACACTAGCCATGATGATTTGTTTTCTTCTTCATTCTACCTGACATCTAGAGAGCTGCCATGGACACCTCATTTAAAAAGCCTTTTGATGGACTTTAACTGATCTTGACAGGAAGATAGTAAGTTGCCTTCTGCTGAGTTAGACCATTGGTCCACCTGCCTCAACATTATTCGGCACTGACTGGCAGTAGTTCTATAGCAAACCTTTCCAGGGGCTGAACCTGTTTCCAGGACCAAAACTGGACCCAGAGGATGAAGGAATCACTCAGCCTCCCCCCCAAAAAAAGAAACTCCATCCCTCTGTCTCTCTTTCACTATTTTCCCACCTCTGCCTGCTGAAACAAATCAAACATTCTTGCTTCATGAATATTTTAATTCCTTGAGACTTCTATGTCTTCTTTGTCTTTTTGGAATCCCTTCAGTGATCATTCAGGTTCCTCGCAGATCTGGATTTATTTATTGCATGAATTCTGCTTCCTTGCTGCTGCTGCCTCCCCATGTCATTAAAGATGCTTGGCAGCCTCTCCTCCACATGATGCTTGTGTTTTGTCACTTTCTGCTTCTGCTGATGCAGTGATATGTCTTCTGTCAGTGGAGGTTTGAAGGCACATTACCCTGCTTGACAGGAATGGTGAGCTACAAGGATTTCCTGAGGAGAAACTTCCCAGATGCAGGATGCAAGGCTTCTCATTTCTCAACTGCATCATCATCATCATCATTGTTGTTGTTGTTGTTGTTGTTATTAATATACCACCCTATATCTGGAGGTGTAGTTAATGAAACAAACATCCTGTAGCACGATTCTAAATGAAATTGCTGGCTAAACTTCTTCCCAGTTGCCTGAGCTTTTGTGAAGCCTTTGTCACCGACAAATAATCCATGAGGAAACCAAGGGAGTTTACACCAAGGGGGCATACAGATATATTGAACATCTGCCAGTCATTAGAATGGAAAGCTTGTTCTTATTAGCAAATGTTACTCAATGATGTTTAAAGTAAAGAAGCTGAGTGGACCAGCTAGAAAAGGATAGGAAGACATTCTCACTTGTCAAAACAAAATTTAAAAAATCATTCCAGCACCACTTTAGAGACCAACTAAGTTTGTCGTTGGTATGAGCTTTCGTGTGCATGCACACGAAAGCTTATACCAATGACAAACTTAGTTGGTCTCTAAAGTGCTACTGGAAGGAATTTTTTTAAATTTGTTTCGACTACGTCAGACCAACACAGCTACCTACCTGTAACAATTCTCACTTTTGTGACTTTAATAATAATATAAAAAGTTATATAAACAGCCATGTTTTTGATCACAGCAGAACATGTGATGGATGAAACATGAATTCCGTAATGCAGCCAAAGTCACGTAGTAAATGAATTCAGCTCTGTGGCGAGAGGCATTTTGGCAAATGACACTAAAACATCTTTTCACAAGTATCATTTTGGCCCATGGTTGAATACTGATATTGCAAGGAAAAGGCTGTGTTCAACTGTCACATTTGCAGTCCAAGCTATAAGCGCTTCCTCCTCCTACCTCTCTTTCTGTCGGTCCATCCATCAGTCCAACCTTCCTTCCACAGTTGGAGACAGTAATGCTTCTGGAAACCAGTTGCTGGAAGCCACAGGAGCATCTTGCTTGTGGGTTTCCCATAGGCATCTGGTTGGCCACTGTATGAACAGGATGCTGGACTAAGTGGGCCATTGGCCTGATCCAACAAGCTCTTCTTAGGTTCTTCTGCCCAATGCTTAGTCTTGAGAGAAACTCAACTTTCCAAAACACATCAAACTTTAGTTCTAGGGAATCAGGAGTGCCAACTTGGCCCCATGACTTGGCCCCATGACCACAGCTCCCCAGGGCCGTGGATGCCTTGCAGCATGCCTGGCCCTGGCCCTGAAATTTGTGGGTGCCCAGCCCCTTCATGAGGAATTTTGTGGGTGCTCGGGCACCCAGGGCCCCAGGGAGTTGGCAGCTATGTAGGGAATGGTTTCAAAGAATATAATACTATAAAGTTTCTGAAGCTAAGCAGGTCTGGGTTTGGTCACTGCCTGAATGAACTGTCTGAGAACCTCAGAAGAAAGATGGGATACGAATGGTAAGAAATGGGCACAGCTTTCCAAAGCAAGACATATGAAAGTGTACCCAAGCTCAGGTAAGTGCAGAGGGTGGGACAACAAGAAGCTAGTAGTAGTGGTAGTAGTAGTTATTTAATTTTTGAAGATCTCAGGGCAGTTCAAAACAAAAAAATACAAGATAAAAACACAAAATACATAGAACAAATACAAAACAATAACCCCCAACTGTTCCCCCAAACACATTAAAAAGGATATAGGATGTTAATCAGCCTATCCCTGCCTGGTGCCTTCAGATAGTGTTTGAATACAACTTCCATCATTCCTGACCATTATCGTCCATGCATTAGTAACCACCAAGCTGGATTGGTGCATTCTCTGCAAGGCTGCCCTTGAGGTTGGCCGAGAAGCTGCAGTGGCTCAACTGCTCACTGGGGCCGGATATCACTCATATGTTGCCCTGCTGTTGAAAGAATTGTAGTGGTGGCCAATTAGCTACTAGGCTAAAGTTAGGGTTGCCATATTTTGAAGAGCCAAAAAGAGGACACCATGAAAGCAAGTAGGCAACATGTCAGTCAACACATGAATTACCCAGCTTTGCACCAGACAACCCATTTCTCAGCACTGCTTGCCCAGATCTTTGAGGAGCCAAGGCACCACTATAAATACTACCCCTCATACTCCACTTGCGAACTCCAGAAAATAAAGTGGGCAGTCTCAGTAATTTTCTTATTTGGTATTCAGAATTGTCTGCATGCCATGACCGTTTCTGAACATAGCTGCCAAGTTTTCCCTTTTCTCGCGAGGAAGCCTATTCAGCATAAGGGAAAATCCCTTTTAAAAAGGGATAACTTGGCAGCTATGTTTCTGAATAGGGAAAGAAAAGCCTCAAAATGTTGAGGGCAGAAGAAGCTGGGGTTGACTGGGAGATGCCTACCCAACTCTGATTTCTTCATTCTTGTTTTTGTTCTTCCTTAATTTTTTTCAAGCAGTGATGGGGAGCATAGCTGCCAAATTTTCCCTTTTCTCGCAAGGAAGCCTATTCAGCATAATGGAATTTCCCTTAAAAAAAGGGGATAACTTGGCAGCTATGATGGGGAGAAATTCATTGGAGTTGCATTTTAATGGAGACCTACCTCATTCACACTTCCTGAACTAATATACAACCTGGAATCTTTCAAAAATTGAACTTCCCCGCATTTGGTGATGTAAGGGTGACTCCCTACAGGGAGCCAGGCCCCATCATCCTGACGTCCACCTCTTCAAGCACAGAAAGCAGCAGTGGGTCTGAAGCAGCCAGAGGGGAGGGCAAAGACTCAGAGGGAGAGAGAAATCAGTGTGAGGAACAATGGGAAAGCTCAGGGGTGGAGAGATAAAGGCAGGAGCTCAGGCATGTTGGAGAGCCCTGTCACCGACCGCTCAGGGAGGAGACTGAGAGGGCATCGCTCCTTCCGGCGCAAGAGTTAAGGAGAGCACCGCGATGCAGGTCAAGGGGGAGGCGTTTTGGGGTGCCCTGACTACTTTGCTGGCGTAAGAACAGACATACGACATTGTTGGATTCTGATTCAGGCATAGCTGCCAAGTTATCCCTTTTTTAAAGGGATTTCCCCTTATGCTGAATAGGCTTCCTCGCGAGAAAAGGGAAAACTTGGCAGCTATGTTCAGGATGAGAGGTCATGTTTTAAGCTGTCTCTGCACTATAAATATCTTGCACAATAAAAGTCTTTAAAGACAAATTGGACTCAAGTGGAGTTACTCTAGAGTAGCCACGACGACCCTCTGATAGTGATGAATAAATATATTGGGGGAAAGAGTGTACACAAATGCTTGCATAAGGCAGTGCTGTGTATATTAAAAGCAATGTGTACCAGAATGCTTACCGTACAATCCTAAATACTTAAAGAAAAACTGCAAACTGATGTGGAAATGGGTTGAATTAATTGGAAAAATGAGATACCAAAAGTGACATGCTCTTCCATCCATGTGGTCTAAACTTACGAATTCAACTGGTTGTCTCTGACTAGTTTCATGGAAAGCTCTGCATAGCAGATGGACGTGTTTCTATGAAATGAGCAGCATGTAACATGCCACAAATTCATGGGAAAGCTATTCACAAGCAGAGTCAGGTTCAATCATACGATCCTTATCCAAATCTGTGAAAACATCTCTGTTTCCAAAATAAATGATTGAACTATGATTAAACTGTTACAAATCCTATCGATAGCTTAGTTTATAGGGGACGCGAGTGTTGGGCTGAGGGAGAAAATAAAGATTTTTCTGCTAGCACGGATAAATTAATGCTTGATTTTGTGGCAT
The DNA here is from genome assembly GCF_963506605.1 of Zootoca vivipara. Classification (NCBI taxonomy): domain Eukaryota; kingdom Metazoa; phylum Chordata; class Lepidosauria; order Squamata; family Lacertidae; genus Zootoca; species Zootoca vivipara. Next base: position 29,257,149 of record NC_083287.1, on the reverse strand, counting down.
TGGAGATCAATTTCCGCCCTTGTTCTTTCAGATGCTGAAGCATATGGATGTGCCCTGTGTATCCTTGTTTCATTTGAAACTGTCAGGGCACATAATCATTTCCAAAGAGGTGTTTAGTAAAAAAGCAGTAGCTTCCATGAAGCAAAAATAGATTTTTCTTGTAGATAATTGAGTCTCAAAAGCCAACCAAATCCCAATGACCTCTGAAGTTCACATAGTGCAGAAGTGAAGGGCTGTAATGTGAGGCACAGGATCAAGGGATTTGGTGGCTGCATTGGGCCTGGAAATGATCAAGTCTAATACAGCGCCATTAGAACAATACCAAAATTAAAAACTAGAGACCTGGGACAACAAATTGAAGGAACATCTTATGTATTGGTATGCTAGTACGGATGGGGTGTCTTATGCTTCAGCAAGGATTGCATTCTGTAACACTAACACCAGCAGCAGAAAAAGTCTGCCTCTGCATTACAAGAAGTCGCTAATCACTAGCAAAGGCTAACTAGGCTTTATTTGTTAATGGAGGGACACGGGTGGTGCTGTGGTCTAAGCACTGAGCCTCTTGGGCTTGCTGATCAGAAAGTCGGCGGAATGAATCCACGTGACGGGGTAAGCTCCTGCTGCTCTGTCCCAGCTCCAGCAAACCTAGCAGTTCGAAAGCATGCCAGTGCAAGTAGATAAATAGGTACCACTCCGGCAGGAACGGCGTTTCCGTGTGCTTTGGTTTCCATCATGGTGTTCCGTTGTGAGAAGCAGGCAAATCATGCTGGCTACATGACCTGGAAAGCTGTCTGTGGACAAACGCCAGCTCCCTCGACCTGAAAGCGAGATGAGTGCCGCAACACCATAGTCGCCTTTGACTGGACTTAACCATCCAGGCATCCTTTACCTTTACCTATTTGTTAATGTTAATGCCCTGATTAGGGAGTGAGTTTTTCAGGCAATCTGGTTTGGGGCTTTATAGGTAAGTAACAAGACCTTAAAGCAAGATAGATAGCCAGTGCGGGTCTTTGAGTACTTATCCTCCATCCTCCAAAATATGTTGTGCTACATGAAGGCAGGAACTATGATACCATACTTCCATACGTCCTCTACAGCACATGGAAAAACTGTCTTCTTGGCAGTTGGACGGACCCACCATTGGTCTTGTCTGCACAAGCCACTGGAGCCTGTCTTCACATGCAGGGGAAGCCCCTAACTCACTGAGTGTTTGGGACCCATTAGCTACCCACACCTGGTTTAGGCAGCCAGTCAAAGCCATTTTCTGGGCTGTGGCTGCTGTCGCATACCGACAGCTTCTAGGAGCCACGGGTGAGAACTGAGTCCAAGGTGGGGATCAAAGGTGGACAAACTGCCCTAGAAAGAGCACAGTGTGTCCCCCACCAGAGGTACTACCCCTCCCCTAACACCCCCACCCACCCATATATATATATCTAGTATCAAGGGCCAGGATAAAGAAAATATTTGTAAAGCGTTAAACAGAAAATCAGGCAAGTGTGCTCTGGATCTGGCAAGGATTCAATTAATCCCCTAAGCCACATTATTTATTACAGTGATAAACCAAAGAAAGATGGTTAAATTTCGTAGCAAAATGTTATGGTTTCTGCCTTCTTCACCCGCTGAAGGGGAAAAAACCTGAGCCATTTTGGTTTAAAATTTGTCTACGTGCTCAATACAATCACTGTAGTGTGTGTGTGTGTGTGTGTGTGTGTGTGTGTGTGTGTGTGTGTGTGTGTGTGTTTGTACCGTACACACACGCATAGGACTCTGCAGCATCAACTCACTTAAGATCCCAAGGCACTAAGACGATCCAGCTGGGATATTATGAATCTCCAGCCCCTGCCTTTGAATGCCATGATAACTCACTGAGGGAACGTCTGCATTTTGCAGTTATTAAAATGTGTTTGTGTGTTTATTTGTTTGTTGGCTTGCTTGCAATATTTCTTACCTGGTCTTCATCATATTCAGTTAGTTAAAACAAATTTTAAAGATTAAGGAGAACAGCCAGAAAGTGAGCAACCCTGCTTCTGAACCACGTTCTTTGTCAAGTTTTTGCTGTTTGGTGACACTTGATGCTAAAGTCGAAACAATTTTTTTTAAAAAAAATCCTTCCAGTAGCACCTTAGAGACCAACTAAGTTTGCCATTGGTATGAGCTTTCGTGTAGAAGTGTGTATGCACACGAAAGCTCATACCAATAACAAACTTAGTCGGTCTCTAAGGTGCTACTGGAAGGATTTTTTTTATTTTGTTTCGACTATGGCAGACCAACATGGCTACCTACCTGTAACTTGATGCTAAGGCCTTCTACCCTAACTTCCCACCAATTTGGCATCAATCCTTTCAAAAAACTACATGAGTCTTGGTGCATACAATAACTGCCCACATTAACTTAGCTGCAGATGAGTCAGCATCTTAAAAGGTGTTTTGCTATTATCTTTTGACATATTTGTCGATTTTCTTATTTTCAATTTCTTCCCTTCCTGCCTGCCAAGATCGAACTACCTCCTTTCTTCTTCAGTTCTACCTTTTGATGCGATGGCTGATTCCTTGATTTCCTTTCTTGTTTCAAAACCAATCCTTCTTTTTTTTTTCCACACCACCAGCAAAAGACTGCCACAAGGACACGAAATCCGCCATGCGCTGCTTTCTCTTTCGCCGCTCCTTTCATTCTCGCAACAAATCACTGCAGACTTCTGGCTCACAAGGCACACGTGGAGTTCTCCAGATGGTCTCTTCAGAAAAGGAGGTTGATACCTCTATGAGTGATAAATCATGCAAATAAATGTGATCGTACTGGGAAAGAGAGTAATAACATGCACTTAACACAATCACAAACCTGGCTGATCATCACATTACAATCCCAAGGCACTAAGATGACACACTACATATGTATATACATTTCTCTTATCATTATCCTTCATATTTCTGTTTGTTGCTCCATGCAACAAGTCCAGTGGTGGTGCTATTACAACAATTATTATTATTTTCTTTGTTTTTTTACCTCCTTCCATGCTCATTATATTCACCTTATGCTTAGGTTGTTCTATTTCCCTTTAATTCAAGGGTGAGGGACCTCCTTCAGCCCAAGGACACACTCCATTCCAGTGGTGGACAGGACCAGAGGCAAAAGTTGGTGGAACAGTGGCATAGTGTAGCAGGGGATGGGGGTGTTTGTGTGGTTTTTTTTAGGGGGCATGAGCACCAGGCACCCCCATGACAGGCTGCCTCATCAGAACCTGGCTCTGAAACGCAAGGTCCAATGCCGCCAGCCACAGTTTCGCTCCTGGGTCAAGCCTGATCCAGGGGCAGAGAGAGGAGTCGGCAGCAACGCTGCCACCCACTCTCCTGTGCTGCAGCACACAAGAAAGCTGGCGGAGAGAGGAGAGTAGGTGGCAGCTTTCCCCTCCCTCTCTTTGCCTGGGCTGCGGCGTGTGAGGGAGATGCCGAGGTGGCAGTCTGACCCAGGGGCAGAGAGGAGGAGAGTCAGGGGCAGCTTGCCTGCCCCTCTCCCCATCTGGACTGTTGCACACAAGTGTTCCCCCCATATCGCTTTGCGATGCCAGCCAGTGTATGCTCCCTCTGTCTCCTGTTACCCTTGATTGCATGCCCCATGTGCCCACTCCGGGCAGCGTTAGCATACATTCAGGGGCGTCTTACCCATAGAGGCTAGTGGCATAGGGCTCCAGGGTGCCAAGTTCTGGAGGGTGCCAGGGAAGAGGCGGAAGCTGGACGTGGCGTCTCCTGGCATCAGCTCGCCACCCTCGCCCGCCTCTGCCATGCCGCGCTGAAGCAGCATCGCGCCCGGAGCCTCTGTCTGCTGTGGCCACCGCGGCATGAAGCAGCCAGCTGAGCCGGGAGCCGCTGGGTCCAGCCTTCGCCTCTTCCCCGCTGGAGGAGCTGCCCTCCAGCCACTGCCTGCCTCCTCCAGCCTTGCAAAGCTGGCTGTCCTAATGCTGGAATCTCATATGTGATTCTTCCCTATGTGTATTACATTACATTCCTGCTGCATGAACTTCAGAGACTTCTACACACAAACATCCAGACAAGCAAGCAAGAGGCAATCAGGGAAGTTCACAGACGCTCCAACGAGGCAAACACATCCTGCAGGGTTATGCAGCCAGACCAGAAGGGGTGGGGCCTGAGGAGGGGGCACTGCCTGGGAAGAGACAGAGGCTGAAAAGCCACCCTGGGCCAGAGGCTCTCTACCCTGTTTCAAGGCATTCCTTACTTTGCCTCCTGTGCATTGCATTTCCTTTTTGTCACAAGTCTGCGGCAACTCAGCGTAGCACACACATCATTTGGCACTGTTTTTATTGTGCTTAGGGTGTAAATGGAAATAATAATTTGCCCTCCCCTTACTGTCTTGCTTTTGTATTTGTTTTATGCCCTGAAATCTGGCATGGTGAAGCATATAAAAAGATGTTTCAAATAAATAAATGTTACACTCCCTTGCAAGGGGCACCTCACGAGCAACACTTAAAAGTTTGATTTCTACCAATGCGAGCGATTTTTTTAAAAAAAAGAAAAAGAAAGAAAGAAAAGGGAGCAACATTTAGTCAGTAAAACACCCATGTTCTCTCATAATGTCATGCATCTCACTCACAATAATTCTTTCTTATTAACTGCTTGGGTACAATTTATTTTCCTCTAGGGCTATGAAGACGAGAGCAAGTGTGGCTGGCTCTGGTTGGAGCTGATAAGCCGCCCTGTAGTAGCGGCGCTGCTGGCACAGTGAGATTTGTGAGGAAGACAATATGCCACTGGCTCCCAACAAACCAAGCTGTATATCAAAGCTATCGACAATAATATCTACAAAACAATGCCTTTGTGTGTCTGCCAACACCCACAGAAAGCTCTCTGGTGTTCATCTAGAAATGCTACCCTCCCCCCCCCCTCAAGCTCCCTTGCTCTCCCCAATCCCTGATCCCTTTCCTTGCTGTTGTTCTGCTTGCATAAATGGTTGAAAGCATACCTGGCCTAATTTACTTTCAGTATCTAATAAACCTGGAAGATTATTCTTGAAACCCAGCATCTGGATATGCAAAAAAATACACAGGCAATTGTGGTGGGTGGGTGGGGATTGTCATAATAGCCATTGTATTTGGAAAGTAAAAGGGAATTCTGAGTGCTCGCTTCCTTTCTTAAAAACTAACTCCACAATCTGAGTGCTCGCTTCTTTTCTTAAAAACTAACACCACAATCCAGTGAGCTCTGATATGCGCCCAATGTGCACAGGTATTATCCAGCTTTGGGTCCCCTTTGGACCACAACTCCCATTACCCCCAGCCATCTTAGCTAATGGCAGGCTCTGTCTCAGGGGGAGCACTGAATTGTGGGAACCTGGATTGGAGGAGGGGGGATCTCCCCTTTCTACCACGACTACAGCCTCTTTGGAAGGGGGAGCAGGGCTGTTGGCTCTCTCCTCCAGCCTTTCTGTGCAGCAGGGAGACTTGGTGGGAACTGAGCTGGGCTTTGAGCAGTGGAGTGGAGGAGGCTGAAGAAGGAGGGGGCAGCCTTGTGACCAATAACCAAGCACTGCCTTCACAGATGGAAGCAAACCTTACAGACAGAGGGAGTGTTTACAATCCCAATGTTCCTCCAAGGTGAAGTAGTCTCGCAAGTGAGAGCACCACTCCTCCTCTTTAAAAGTTTGTCAAGGGAAACTTGTTGGGACGACTCCCATGCTTCCATCCAGTGCTGGCTTTCTTGTCCTGCTTTGGAACTTGTTATGTACTGAGCTGAATCCTAGAACAATAGGATTCAGAATCAGCGGGAGCTACCCAATCCAACTCCAGGTGGAAGTGAATCCGCAACCTGATTGGCCTGCTGGAGCAGCCAATCAGGCGGCTGGCAGAAGTGAATCTGCTACCTGATTGGCCTGTAGGAGCAGCCAATCAGGCTGCAGGCAGAAGTCAATCCACAATATAATTGGCCCACAGGTGTAGCCCTGAAGTAGCCAATCACGCAAGGCCCATTGTGTAATAATGTATATAAGCAGATGGTTTGGGGAAAAGAGCCATTCGTCTTCTCTTCTCCTCCTTGATGACTATGAGCTGAATAAAGAGCATGAAATTCACTCTTGACTCCGAGTATATTTCACTGGCGACGAGGATGGGATCCTGCTGAGCTGACCGCCACCACGCACTGCACCGCAGCACCGCCACCTGCTGCACCGCTGCATCGCACCGTGCATCCAGGCTTCAGCTCCAGGACCCAAGGAACCCAGAATGGCAACCGACAGCAGCTTCTCGCCATTCAAACCAGCATCAGGAGACTGGGAAGGGTACGCCGCCCGTTTCAACTTCCTCCTGCAAGCGAAAGAAGTCACCAACGATGCCATGAAGAGGGCAACATTCTTCAGCGTCTGTGGAGAGGAGACGTTTGAAATCGCCCGGGCTCTTCTTGCACCTAGAGATGTCGCTACCGTCTCTTACAAAACAATAATGGAACGGCTGAAGGAGCACTTCTCACCACAGCCCTCGGTGGTAGCTTGCCGAAATGCCTTCTACGCAAAGCGGCAAGCCCCGGGGGAAACCATAACTGGGTTTGTGACCTCCCTCCGCCAAGCCGCCCGGTTATGCAACTTCTCAGAATTGGAGAACATGCTTCGTGACCGCCTCGTCGGTGGCCTGAGGGACGAGATGTTGCAACGACGCCTCTACGCCAAAAAAGACCTCACGTTCCAGATTGCTCTGGAGGAAGCCCTGGCAACCGAAGCCGCCGAGAGGTCAACGCAAGAGGCACGACCGGCCCCGCCATCCCAACCGAGGGTCTACCACGAAGACCTCACCGACGAATCCGAATCTGACAGGGAGGAAGTACACCGAGCACAGCGGCGCACTCAAGCAGCACACACACCACAGCAGCCTCGACGAGAAGGAGGGAACTGTGCAAGCTGCGGGGAGAACCACAAGAGGAGGACCTGTCGTTTCCGCAACGCAGAGTGCAGGCAGTGCAGAAAATTGGGACACATCGCCCGGGTGTGTCGGGCTCGACTCACCCGTCGACAAGCATCAGATGACCAACCCAGGAGCCCCAGGTCACACGGCACCATGCACCAAGGCAACTCGACGGAGATCACGGACTACCAGGTATTCCAGTTGCCCCATCCCAGCACAGAGAAAATTTATATAGAGGTACAGATAGAGGGAGCCCCATGCCGCATGGAGCTGGACACGGGTTCAACTCTATCCATAATCTCGGCCCGAACATTAAGGGAACTGTGCCCTAATGGGGGTCCCAAACTAAGGCCGGCCCCATTCACCCTCCGGGACTTCCAGAAACGTAAGGTCCCTACTATGGGGGTGGGGACCTTCAGGGTGCAATATCGAGGGCGAAAGCAACAATTGGACTTGCTGGTAGTTAAGGGCCCCTACGTTAGCTTACTGGGACTGGCATGGTTTGGACCTCTGGGGCTAGCCGTTACCGGGGTGAACCGCACTAGCTTACAAGTGGACGTGGACGCCATATGCAAAGAGTTTCCAGGGGTTTTCGATGGGGCATTGGGACGATATACAGGACCCCCCATTGCCCTACAGCTAGACCCCGCTGTACGACCCATCAGGCACAAGGCCCGCCGGGTCCCGTTCGCCCTGAAACCCCGCATAGACGAGGAATTGGACCGGCTCGTGGAGCAAGGAGTGCTGGAGCCGGTGCCCAACGCCCCCTGGGAAACTCCAATTGTCACACCCGTCAAGCCTAACGGTTCGGTCCGCATCTGTGCAGACTACAAATGCACCATAAACAAGGCTCTCACGGCCCATGCATACCCAGTGCCAGTGGTCAGCCATGTCCTCGCCACCCTGGCTGGGTCAAAAATCTTTGGCAAACTGGACTTGGCCCAAGCGTATCAACAGTTGCCTGTGGACGAAGCCACAGCAGAGGCTCAGACGATTGTGACGCACAGAGGGGCATTCAGAGTTAAGTGGCTGCAATTTGGCGTTAGCGTGGCACCAGGCATATTCCAGAATCTAATGGACTCTCTCCTTAAAGGGATTCCTGGCGTCACCCCCTTCTTCAATGATGTACTGATCGCCGGGCCCACACCAGAGGAATTTGAGGACCGCCTCCGCTCCGTCCTGCACCGTTTCCAGACGGCGGGCCTCAAGGTGAAGCGGGAAAAGTGTTTACTGGGAGTGCCGCAGGTGGACTTTCTGGGATTTAAGGTGGACGCAGAAGGGGTCCATCCAACCGGTGACAAGGTACGGGCCATTTGTGAGGCCCCAGCGCCCAAGAGCAAGCCCGAACTTCAGTCATTCTTGGGACTATTGAACTTTTACCATGCCTTCCTTCCCCATAAGGCAGCGGTAGCGGAGCCCCTACACAGACTCCTAGATAAAAGGGCCCCTTGGGTGTGGGGCCAGCGACAAAGGGCCGCATTCCAGGCAGTCAAGGACTTGCTCGTCTCGAACTCGGTCTTAGCACACTTCGACGAGAGGCTGCCAGTGGTGCTGGCATGCGACGCCTCTCCCTATGGCATCGGCGCTGTCCTGGGACACCAACTCCCGGATGGAAGAGAGGTGCCGGTGGCATACTTCTCCCAGACGCTTGCTGCAGCCGAACGAAACTACTCACAGATTGACAAGGAGGGTCTGGCAATCGTGAAGGGCGTAAAAAAATTCCATGATTTCTTGTACGGGCGGCCCTTTACCATAGTGACTGACCACAAGCCGTTGCTTGGCCTGTTTGCCCCTGAGAAGCAGACCCCCCAAGTGTTGTCTCCACGTGTCCTCAGGTGGTCAATTTTCCTTGCCGGCTACCAGTATGCACTAATCCACCGTCCTGGGAAGGCGATGGGCCACGCAGACGCCCTCAGCAGGCTACCACTACCAGAAACAGGCCCCGACCCAGCGCCTGCGCAAGAGGTTATGACCCTGGAGCTGCTTCCCGACCGACCCATTCAGGCACAAGAAGTTGCGCACCATTCTACAAAAGATAGGGTCATCTCCCGGGTCCTGGACTGGGTGTGGCGAGGATGGCCCAGCAGCAGCCCCGGGCCAGAATTCGCTGGCTACACAAACCACAAACATGAACTGTCGGCCCACAAGGGGTGCCTGTTATGGGGAAGCAGGGTTGTTGTTCCCCAGCCCCTCCGCAAAAGGGTCCTCACAGCCCTACACGAGACACACCCAGGGGTAGTGAGGATGAAGGCCCTTGCCAGGAGTTATGTGTGGTGGCCGGGGATTGACAGAGAGATAGAGGCCTGGGTCCAACACTGCCAGACCTGCCAAGAATCCCGCCCGGATCCCCCAAGGGCCCCAGTCCAGCCCTGGGAGTCCGCCCGACATCCATGGTCACGCTTGCACGTGGACTTCGCTGGCCCCTTCCAGGGAAAAACATTCTTCATAGTGGTGGATTCCTACACCAAATGGCTGGAGGTCGCACTGGTACCATCCACTTCTACGGCGGCAGCCATCCGGGTACTCCGTAAGCTGTTTGCGACCCACGGGCTCCCTGACACCCTCGTCTCGGACAATGGAACCGCATTCACGTCAGAGGAGTTCCAGACCTTCACAGTGCAGAACGCCATCCGCCACATCCGCTCAGCACCATTCCACCCTGCCACCAATGGCCAAGCGGAGCGCATGGTGCAGACCACCAAGGACAGCCTCCGCCGCATGACACAAGGGGACTGGGAATACCGCCTTGCCGCATTTCTTCTAGCACAGCACAGCACCCCAAGCACAACGACGGGCCGGAGCCCAGCTGAATTACTAATGGGCCGGCGCCTTGCAACTAGACTGGACCGACTTCACCCCGACAGAACTCAGGATGAGGTAGTGGTGGGGAAAGGCAGGAACCCCCGGACATTTGTGGCCCAGGACCCAGTGTATGCAAAGAATTTTGGGGCACGCCCAGCATGGGTACCCGCCACAGTCACCAAGGTGACCGGTCCCGTGTCGTACGAGGTACTAACGGAAGGGGGGCAATGTTGGCGCCGCCACTGTGACCAGCTACGGCGACGATTCCCAGGAGGAACCCGGGAGGAGAGCGGGACAGAGGGGTCCCAAGGGGACAGCAGGGCAGTGAGGCCTGTAGAGCGAGAGGGGTGGGCAGGGGAAGCAGAAGCAGTAGGCACAGAGGGGCGCCCCGAGGCTGGAAGGACACCGGAACCAGAGCTACAACCTAGTGGTTCAGTGGCGCCAGACCAGACAGCCCTGGCACAGCCAGCAGCCTCGGAACACGAGCCAGAACCAGAACCCCTGACCAAGGAACACCCCAGGCCACAACGCACACGGAGGCGGCCAGCAGACCTTGGGGACTACGAATGCAACTTCCCGGGCAGGACTGGAACTTAGAGGGGAGGGGTGTTATGTACTGAGCTGAATCCTAGAACAATAGGATTCAGAATCAGCGGGAGCTACCCAATCCAACTCCAGGTGGAAGTGAATCCGCAACCTGATTGGCCTTCTGGAGCAGCCAATCAGGCGGCTGGCAGAAGTGAATCTGCTACCTGATTGGCCTGTAGGAGCAGCCAATCAGGCTGCAGGCAGAAGTCAATCCACAATATAATTGGCCCACAGGTGTAGCCCTGAAGTAGCCAATCACGCAAGGCCCATTGTGTAAATAATGTATATAAGCAGATGGTTTGGGGAAAAGAGCCATTCGTCTTCTCTTCTCCTCCTTGATGACTATGAGCTGAATAAAGAGCATGAAATTCACTCTTGACTCCGAGTATATTTCAGAACTGCAAGTCCTGAAACCTGTGGATCCGCTACTCAGCCTGTACCATTACTTCCCTGGATCATTTCTTACTTACAAGCAGGAGACTCTATCTGCATGTTTTGGGCTGGATTTGGGGCCTCTCTCTCTCCCGCCCCCACTGAATAGGGGTTGGACTTCTTCGTTTGCTCTGTCTCATTGCTCAGATTTATTTCCTGGGGCAATTTAGCATCACCCAAATCAACCCTACAAAATGATATCTCTTTAGCAAAAAGCAAGATGTTCTGCAAGAAACCATATGGTGTCAGGTTGTTGATGAAGCACAGGCTGTGCCAAATTCTTGCCGCAGCCAGCCAGTGAAATTTATGGTGGAACATGGATTGAAAGTAGATCCTAACTCTGTGCATTGCAGTGTGCTCCCAAGGCACCATAATAACACCACCCAGTCACATTTTAACTTTTTTTTTCGGGGGGGGGGGGGTCTGGCTGCAGTTAGGTCTGCCATTCCCTTTGTTTAATGTCCTTGACATTTTTTTTCTGAGAGGTTTCCAAAACAGAAAGAACTATGTGTCTGGGTTTGGACTATTTTAATCAAAGCTCTTTGATGAATGTGAACTTTGCTGTGTTTAAGAGATCTATATGAGCCCCTTTGCCATTCACAGATGGATTAACCAAATTGCTTGCTCATACATCATTTGCTTTAACATCCTCTTGTTATATTTAAAGGTGGCATATTACAATCCAGAATTTTGCTGCTTATTTGGATTGCCTTCTTGACATTCTGAAAAGTTCCATTCTTCTGAGTAATTGTTTCCTTCTTCCTACCCCCACCCCCCACCCCCATTCATCTTCTTTCAATGGGCAAGGGGCAGAAGTTAGAATTCTTTTGAAAAGAAAAGTAGCGAAGTCTGCTGGAACAGTCAGAGATTCCAGTAACCTGCTTCTGTTCCCCGGCTTTTAACCCTCTGTTTCTCTCTCCCCCTTCTTTTGAAATGAGATGAAAAGCATTAAACCATACCAAGTTTCTGACCTTTGAAGTACTGAGAGTGAAATCTGTAAAACTATAGATACGGTTCTGTAAGGTATTCCAAGAAATTCCTCTCTTTCTTGAGTATCAGAAAGATTCAGAAAAGTAAGAAGGTAATAAGAGCCTGGTGAATCAGAGCAGTGGCCCATCAAGTCCAGAATCCTTGGGAAAGCTGTGGGTTTTAAGTGAAAAGCTTGGATGTCTAAAATTATGTTGCAGTTTGTTTGAGGGTTCCTTGCAGGGTGTGGGTGTGCAATCAACAGTGCTTTCTTCCAACTAAACCTGCAGACTTCCAAGTCTGCAGCACAGAGGAGAATGGCTATGGTTCAGCATAGCAAGTCACCCAAACTAATGGTTTGGTTCTCCAGCATAAACGGTAAGCTTTAAACCATAAAACAAACCTACAGCTTGTGGTTAGCTAAACCACAAGCCTAGGTTCAGACTTTGCTTCAATCAGTGCAGCAGCAAAATAATCAAGTAGAAGCAAAGTGGCTGTCATCCCTTTTCTCCAGAAACCAACATGCTCATCTGTCCATGCTAAGCCATGGTTTGGCTCCCAGGCTGGTGTATGGTCTGTCCAAATATTTTGGCTCAAAGGCCATGCTTTCCAATGAAGTTCAGACCTGTAGCTTCAAGGAAAGTGAGGAAAAGCCAAGTGATATAGATGCTCCTATATAGGGTTGCCAGACTCAATAGAGGACAGGACTTCTGTACCTTTAATTGCCCTGCTCTCTTTTGAGTCTGGAAACCTTAAAGAGAAACCAGCAGACCCTTTGCTTGGAAATTAAACAAAGGGTCTGCTGGTTTCTCTTTAAGGTTTCCAGACTCAAAAGAGAGCAGGGCAATTAAAGGCACAGAAGTCCTGTCCTCTATTGAGTCTGGCAACCCTATGTTTGGATAAAAGAAGGTGGGAAAGACCAGCACAAAGTAGCCTAACAATATTGAGGAAAACAACAACACATTGATACGTGTGTGTGTGTGTGTGTGTTGTATTTATCCATTGATCTGAGCGGAAGAAGTTATGTTTCAACCTCACGGACACTGTATCCAAAGAGGGTTTGTCTGTTCTATATTTTGCAAGACTTTAAAAAAAAATGTCTTCCAATGTCAAGAAACATTTTTTAAAGGACCTCTCTGAGATTAGTTTTAGACTTAATTTGTATGTCTGTGCTATGTTATAGGAGATTGTGAAACCACACTCAATACACAGACGGGGCAATGTGATACCTACTTCCTTATTTACTTAATACATTTCCCTACATTCAAGGGGGTGGAGACACCGGACTATTTTTAAAAGAATGCTGGAAAATAAGAGGCCTATTACCTTTACATTTTATCACTTGTTTGCTCTTTGGTGTTTGGCAAGACAAATAGAATTGCACACTGTGAGTGGCTCAGAACAAAACCTCCATATCAATCATCCACCTGGCTCTACATAAATTCTGTAGGGCATTCAGGACATTTTGCTGTCTATGAATATTTAAGAACAGAAGAATCCCTGAGAGCTTCCTGAAGGATTAAGGCAGGAAAGTGGGACTTCTTTTGTAGCTGCTTGCCAAGATGCTTCTGCTATTACGGCTCCTCAGTGTAGACCTGCCTCTTAAAGCAACGTGAAGAAGAAGTTTCATGGAATATTGCCAGCTCCTTTGATTACACACTCCTTGGGAAGTAACGATATTAGCAGTCTACTTCTTGTGTATGTCTGCTGAAGAAGTGGCCCTATTGAGTTCAATGGGACTGACTCTCAAATAAGTATGTCTATAGGACTGCAGCCTTCCTATATCAATGAATGAATGAATGAATGAATAATTTATTACAGTTGAAGACCAGCTTTTGAAAACATATTTGGGAGAACAATCCCGAAGTACAAAACATATACAGTAGTACCTCGGGTTACGAACACGATCCGTTCCGGGTCGCAGTTCGTAACCCAAAAAGTTCATAACCCGAACCGCCATTTTGCGCATGCGCAAAGCGCTATTTTCGCGCTTTGCGCATGCGCAAAGTGTGCACGCGCAGAACGTTCGTGCGGCCGAAAATACTTCTGGGTTTGCACAGTTCGTAACCTGAGTTGTTCGTAACCCGAGGTACGACTGTGTCAAAAACTTTATACAACAATAAAAGTAATATTTATAAATGCAATGAGCATAAAAATACTAAAAACTTTAGAAAAGCTGCTGCAGAGAACTGGCCCTGGGTCGCTCGGGGAACTGGAATTAGGGACTTTCAAACAAACTGGTTTGTCTCAGGGGAAGGTCTCTGTCTGCAGATCTGGACACAGAAACTGGCCACCGTCCGGGTTGTCTTCTGGTCTTTGCCTAACAGGAGCATGTCGTATATTTGCTTTTCCGGGGTGTCAACTAACCTCTCCAGTATGGAGTCCAAGGTATCCCTGCGTGCCTCTTCATAGAAGGGACATCTAAAGAAAAGGTGCTCTGGGCTACCTATTTCCCCCAATGAGCAGGCGCAGAGTCTTTGAGCATATGGGACTCTTTTGTAAGATCCTTCCAGGAGGCGTGGGCAGGGCTGAGCTCCTATATCAATGTTGTATGAGCTACACAGAGAACAGGGAACCCCTAAGTTAACTTGGCGGTAATTAGGCTGTGTACACACTATACCTTTAAAGTACATTCAAAGCAGTTTGCTACCTTATTTTAGGTAGGGATTAAAACCATGCTTTCGAAAACGGGTTTTTGTTTTCATACCCTCCAACATTTCTCCGATGAAAATAGGGACATCCCATTCCATAATGATAATTTTACTATTTATACCCCACACATCTTACTGGGTTGCCCCAGCCACTCTGGGCAGCTTCCAACATATGTAAAAAGCATAATAAAACATTAAACATTTTTTTTAAAAAAAAACTTCCCTATACAGGATTGCCTTCAGATAGCTTGAAGGTCAAATAATCCCATACCCTCCAACATTTCTCCAATGAAAATAGATACATCCTAAGGGAAAGTTGGGCATTCCGGGATCAAATCAGAAACCGGGATGGCTTCTCTAAATCAGGGACGTCCCTGGAAAATGGAGACACTTGGAGGGCCTGTGTTTTCATAGGGTGTTTTGTTTTTGTTTTTTGTAATTTGAAAGCTCATACAATGTGCTGTGAACAAGAGTGAAGGAATTACATTACAATCATTGCAAATGTTTGCTGTAATGCACCAATACGGCTGTCTACTTTGGATGCAAAATTTGTGATATGCACTAATAGGGAATTATATGGAACAAAATGTTTACCATGTTTATCAAATGTTTCCCTGGCTCCTCACGTGACTCGTTGAAGATAGGCCTGAAATAATTGGTTTGAGAGTTGTAGGCATTTGTGTTCGAACTTCATAATTTGTTAAGTGACAAAATATTTTTCTTTATTAGCAAATCTATTAAATGGGCCTCGGCTAGTATCCGTGCAGTACATCTGTTGTCGTAATGGATATGAATTTCCTGAGCTATTCTCTCATTCCGTGAAGTACGAATAAAACAAGCCCAGCCCATTAACAAGGACTAAGCAAATGATCGTACTCTATCATTTTCAAGGGAACTGATGGAATGTGAAATGAGTTTCCTGGCAGTAAAACTGTATAGAACTATAGAAACGGAAGACAGATAGACAGATAGAAAGACAGACAGACAATTAGCACAACTACACGAGTTAAAACTGAGCCAAAATTTCTCCATTCATTTTTCCAAGAAAATTTCTGAGATTTCTTTTGATTTTTCTCATCCCTCCGACAGCAACACTACTTTGTAGAATTTCCTCACAATATATTGTAGTTGCTACACATCCGTTCCTGCTCTTCAACCACCATTCCATCCAGTCACCCTTCAATCATGGAGTTTCCTGGGTTTTCCAACATATGATGGCTTTCCTCTCCCATCCTTTCTTGTCCTCATGAGCTCAGGGCAACTCACTGCAGTTTTCAAAGAAGAAAGAGGCAAATGGATCGACTAAGCAGTGAAAGGAGAGATGGGTAAAGACCATGTGTGTGTGTGTACAGCGCAATCCTTTCTTTGGAATGTATTCATGTGTCTAGTTACTTATTCAAATGTATAGCCCACGTAAGAAAAGTCTTACTGGATCAGGCCAAAGGTCCATCTATTCCAGCATCCAGGATCTTCAAATGCCATAGTATTTAACTCCGAGTAGGCTTGCTAAGATGTACAAGACTGAATCAGTTAAGTACTGGAGGTGGAAGGAGCATTCTTTTATATGTGGTAGACTTGCAAAAGGCTAAAAGAATATTGGGAAATGATCTATAATGAATTGGGGGGGGAATGTTAAAAAGGAATTTCCAAAAAAAACCCAAGTCCTTTCTGTTGGGGATAACTCAAACTGAAATCCCAGGTGTCAAAAAAAGGTTATTTATGTATGCTATTACAGTAGCCCAAAAATAGAAAACACAGCAGAACAGAAATATTTAGTTATTGTGTTTTTATCCCAGCTTTTCCTCCAAGGGGCTCAAGGTTGGTGCACGTGGTTGTCCTCCTTGTTTTATCCTCACAACAACCCTGTGAGGTAGGTTAGGCTGAGAGGCAGTGACTGGCCCAAGGTCACCCAGTGGGATTCGAACCCTAGTCTCCCAGGTCATAGTTCAACAATAGTACAGTATAGCCATGACACCACACAGTAGGGCCTGGCTGAGGCCTGGACTTAGCTGGGGCCTGAAACAAATTGAGAGGAATCCAGGCATTGGTTGAGTTGAATTGTGACAGTTGTAGATTGCCCTGGGTTGGGCTGAATGGCCCTGAGTAGTTCAGGGAAGAAGAAGAAGAAGAAGAAGAAGAAGAAGAAGAAGAAGAAGAAGAAGAAGAAGAAGAAGGAGGAGGAGGAGGAGGAGGAGGAGGAGGAGGAGGAGGAGGAGGAGGAGGAGGAGGAGGAGGAGGAGGAGGAGGAGGAGGAGGAGGAGGAGGAGGAGGAGGAGGAGGAGGAGGAGGAGGAGGAGGAGGAGGAGGAGGAGTTTGGATTTGATATCCCGCTTTATCACTACCCGAAGGAGTCTCAAAGCGGCTAACAATCTCCTTTCCCTTCCTCTCCCACAACAAACACTCTGTGAGGTGAGTGGGGCTGAGAGACTTCAGAGAAGTGTGACTAGCCCAAGGTCACTCAGCAGCTGCATGTGGAAGAGCGGAGAAGCGAACCCGGTTCCCCAGATTACGAGTCTACCGCTCTTAACTACTACACCACACTGGCTGCCTTAGGGAAAAGAGACAGGTGGGAAAACCCACAAAAATGCCAGCACCTACCTGAACAAAGGTTAAGAGCTCAGCACCACCCTACTCTCCTGACCCCCCAACCCTGAAACACCATTTCACTCAACAGACACATTGATCATGCAGGATGAACCTTCACAAGCACCCCCACCTCTGAACTAATTTCAGAATGGGTGTGAGGTGGGTGATCTTTGTATATCCAAGAATCAGTCAGAAGGCGAATTAATTTAGGAGTTGTACTTCAGCCTTTAATACTGGAATGAATAAGCTAATGAGATATTTGTGGAGAACTGTAATCAAAATTTAATAAATGGGGGAGGGAGGAACATAAGACATTCTAGCACAGGCATCCCCAAACTTTGGCCCTCCAGATGTTTTGGACTACAGTTCCCATCATCCCTGACCACTGGTCCTGTTAGCTAGGGATCATGGGAGTTGTAGGCCAAAACATCTGGAGGGCCGCAGTTTGGGGATGCCTGTTCTAGCACATAGTAGGACATGGCTTCTGAGTGACAGGGAAATTATTTATTTTCACAACATCATATTCGATGTTCAAGGTCCAAAAAATCATCTGCCGGGTGTAAATATGAGATGATTCTGTAAATCCCAGCTTTTCTCTGTTCCAAATTTCAAACCTCACAATGCATTTTTGGGGGGTAATGCTATGTAAAATAAATGTATGAAAAAGCTTTCTGAGTTTTCATGTTGAAGGTGTGAAATTAGTTTTTTGTATATCAGGGCATGTTTCTGATTGTTGGGGATTTGGAATATCAAGCAGCTTAACCACTGATGGCATAATTACTTCTGTTCTATTGTAGTGATGATAAAGAAATCCATATAGTAATAAGCAGGGGGAAATAGATTGGTTATAGAATCTGCCATGTAAAATTCAACAGTGTTCTTTTTTTAAAACAAAAACCACAGTGTTTGGTGGTACTAAGAGCATTTGACGGAAATCCTTCTTGAAGGCACTGAATAGGTTTGTCATTCCATTCGTTCCTACTAATTTCCCCTCTGAGGCTCCTTTACGTCGCAGTTATCACAAATTCTCTATAATAACAAGATCATTTTGTTTACAGAAGCATAATCTTGCCAAACATTTGCATCACTAATGTAATTAAGTACTTGTGAATATGATAATGGGCACTACCTAATCTGAGGTTTACCATTTTGCATTTCTGTGCAAGGGATATTTTTTTATTATTTTTTTGTCCCCCAATTTTAAGCAAATGCTTCAGGGTTCTGAGAGAGAGAGAGAGAGAGAGAGAGAGAGAGAGAGAGAGAGAGAGGAGCTTAGCTGACGCTGCTGCATTCAGAGTGGTTGAGCATTCTAAACTAAAGGGAATTATTTCACTAGAAGCCGACAGACAGACAGACAGACAAATAATAAACTTGCCATCAATTTACATTTCAAAAAAGGGGGGAAATGAGACACATAGGCAGAACCCAAGTTGCACTACATTGCAATTTCTTATTGGTTATAGTATAGTCTACATGAAATAGAAAATCAACTATTTGGAATGGATTAGAAGCTTGACTTCGCTGCTGCTGCCTGTCTACGCACTATCCTGCTACTTGAGGCTATTGCCTCAGTTTGTCAAATGATAAGGCTGGCCCTACTCACAACGATCTTCTGAATTAGGTTCAGTTGATGGACTGGGCCAAAAACCATACAGTGAACAACACGGTTGAACAGGGGTTTGAACTTGGGTTTCCAAGTGGATTGTGAGGTGGAGGGGGTTCTTGTTGGCTGCCTTTGCTTTTTTGCATCTTATAAAATTTCCTTGAACTCTAAAATCCTATCTTGTTTGGAGACCGCAGAGTTGAGTGTTTCCCCCCCCCCCAGTATATATTAAGAGTACTCCAGAAAGGGAAGACCAGAATTCTTGACCTATATACTTCACCAGACTCTTAGCATACTTGACAGAAACTAAAGGCACCCTGAGTGCCATATAGTACCAAGCAGTCATTGTAATTGTGTTATTAAGCACTCCCCGCTTCCCCCAATATTGAGGTTAAATGTTTTCCCCTCACTGTGTGAACTGCCAACCCCCCAAGGACCACAAATCCTACTTCCATCATGGACTGGCTGCACTCAGGAGTTCTTGACTGTGAACTTTCAAGTGCAGTTGATTCCAGCAAGGTGGCAGTCAGCACTAGCTTCAAATCCTGGCTTCAAATCAGCGCAGGGTTCAGCTCCACTAGGGAGCTCTGATCAGGTGCTCTGGCTTAGCCCTAATGTCATTTGGTGCGAGAAGACATGGAATGATACCTCTGTGTAGGGTTGTCAGACTCAATAGAGGACAGGACTTCTGTGCCTTGAATTGCCCTGCTCTCTTTTGAGTCTGGAAACCTTAAAGAGAAACCAGCAGACCCTTTGCTTGGAAATTAAACAATGGGTCTGCTGGTTTCTCTTTAAGGTTTCCAGACTCAAAAGAGAGCAGGGCAATTAAAGGCACAGAAGTCCTGTCCTCTATTGAGTCTGGCAACCCTACCTCTGTGTTTGAAGGAGCAACTGGGAGTTGCTTCTTCCCAATTTAAGCTTCCCAATTGTTATTTGGAGCTGTGTCTCACCTGGCCTGCACCTGACACCAGATGTGGGGGGAAATTTCCTCTCTCTTTTTTTGAAATAATATGGTATGGATTTATTTTCTAAATTTATTGACATTGTAGTTTTTTAATTGTTCTCACCATATTTTCCACTCTTACATTTATTGTTCATTCCAGAAATGCAATGAGCCATTCGGGACACAATTTTCTGGGGAACTGGCATACAATAAACAGGCAATGTTGCTGAGGTGGATGTGACTTTGGGAAAATGGCCTCCAGGAATAAATGAGGTGGGGCTGAAGTTTCCCCGTATTGGGATCTGAATGTAGGCAAAGGTGCTCCTAACACTGACCGCCTTCCCTAATGAAGCTCACCTGATGCAGCTTTCATCTCTTTCTGACGCTGGGCTAAAGCTTTCTTATTTGCACTGACATGTTTTATAGATGCTTGTAGCTGGGATTTGATGGCCTTTTCTGAACTTTACTGACTCTTCTGATTATATGGCTGTTGCAGTTTTGTATTGCTCTTTTATTGAGTTTTATTGCACTTGGTTTATTATTATTATTAATAATATTAATATTATTATCATCATTATTATTATCATCATCATCATTATTATTTCGAATTGTATGCTGACCCAGAACTCTTGTACCAAAAGGCCATAAATAAGTATATTATTAAGTAAAAAAGGAATGCCTTCAAGACCTATCTTTGGCGTTTGTAGAAACAAAGGTAGCGGACATCTTGATTATTGAAGCGCTATCTGTGAAAGCTAGCTTCCTGGGTTTAAAAATAAAATAAAATAAACCTTGAGGCTTAAATCATATTAATGTAAAAGCATGCTTCTTGGTCCATTAAAGCTTAAATTGTGCCGATTGATATATTTTTCTCCTTCCACTTGTCTTCTTTAGAAGGTAATAATTTCTTAAGAAGATAATTTTTAAAAACAAAAACAAAACACCAGTGCACTTTGAGATATGTTTTTAAAAATATGTCTGCAAGAAATGTGCCTTGGGGTGTAGGGATGGATCTTTCCATTTTGGTTCTTTCTGTTTCCCATTCTTCCCATCTTAAATTCATTTCTCCACATCCTCATGAAAATCCATCAGCATTTCAACGTGAATTTCTCTCAGTACATAACATTTTTAATCCATTTTTGCCTAAAATACATTTTGGCAGTGCCTGCATTTCTCAAATAGAATGCATTTTGTATGTTCATTTCACCCATGTGGACATCTTTATATGCACATTACCCTAAGATCATATAAATATATGTAGCATATATTTGCATACATTACTTGAAATATGGACAAGTGTGGATTTTGAAGGACAGCTGCATTTCAGTTTGGTTCGGAAAGTGTGGATTTGGTAACTTCACCTTTAAATGTGAATGGAAACAAATTTCTCCCCCATCCCTACCTGTGGCTACTCTGTCAAATGACAGGGCCAGTCGTGGAAAAACAACACACAGCTGTTCCCATTAAATCACATGCAGTCTTTGTTGGGTAGCAGTTAAGAGTGTTGGACTAAGACACCAGAGACTGAGATTCTAGTGGCCATGAAGCTTGCTGGGTGACCTTGGGCCAGTCACACTCTTTCAGCCTTTACCTACCTCACAGGTTGTTAGGATAAAATGGGAATTGGGGAGAACCACATGTGCCACCTTGAGCTCATTGGAAGGAAAGGTGGGATATTAAGCCCAGATGAAACAGAACATCACTTTGAAATGTAGCTGTAATTGTAAAAGCTTGTTCCTCTGATACGCACTGGGTCCATGTGTATTTTGAAAACCAGAGGATTGCCTCTCTTTTCCCTCTTTTGCCCCTCTTTCCCCATCCCTTCTGTTTGGGGAAGATTCCTCTGTCTGCGCCACTAGATAACCGTGCTATATTTTAAAAGAGCTCATCATTTATATAGAAAGACAAGCGTTGAAATGAAAAGGTGCAGAAGAAAACAGCACTCATAAAATTGTGGGGGGGGGAGCAAAGTGCTCGATAGCAGCAAGATGACATAACATCTATCAGTAAAATGAAACAGCTGTCTTGGGCAACAAAGATAAAGAGCAAATGCCTTCAGAATGGAAGAAACTCTGAGCCACCAGATAATGATTGAAACTTAAAACACCCTCTTTGTAAAGAGAGCAAATTGAATGTTGAGCATTAAGCTGTGGCTGTGTGTGTCCAGACCAACAGGATTGTTCCTTTTTCTACTACCGTATTGACTATAGTACAAGGACAGCATGCCAGTTTATGTGCCCCATGCTGGGATTTGTACCCTATTGTAGACACACACACACACAGCGAGAGAGAGAGAGAGAGAGAGAGAGCTTAAAGTCATTATAGAGGTCTGATCGGCTGGGATAGATGCTTCTGTCATCTTGGTAATAGACAGGCCACAGGTCTGGGCAGGCCGGGTCGTCCTCTTATGTACCTGGTGGGATTGACAAGGCATCTGACCCTCACCTGAATCTCATAGCTCTCCTGTAGCTGCCTCTGATTAGTTATCATTTAATTCTTGGGGGAAATAATTAGCATCACATGTCATGTGCATGGAAGTTGCCGAACCAATTAACCAACTAGAAGGATTACTGTTAATAGCACCAGTTTTCCTATCAATTGATATTGCTGGATAGTTTTGATGAACTGCAAAAGCATTTTTAGTTTGCTTTCTGTTGCCACCCTGGGACTTTTCTTTATTAGTGCCACTTTGTTTTGTACAATTCCTTGCAAATGAAGGAAAACAACTTTTCTGCTTGTATATGTTGATAATATAATTTTGGTTACTGAGGACAAACAAGTTTGTACAAAAACAAGATTGGGTGCAGACCTGGCCAAGATATAGGCATCCTGACTGTGACAAAGGTGACCTGTGTGCTTGCTTGCTTGATTAACAGCTGTTGGGAACTTCAAGGTCCCTGCTCTCCCTTCTTATGGTCTTTGTACTGGACCTGAAGACTCCAATAGAGAGCATTCCATGTCAAGAAGGAGGGCAAGTGGGCACTCTATCAAATGACAGGGCAGGAGTTACACAGAGCAGGGCCTTTTCACTGGTGGTGCCCAGTGCCTTGCTCTTCCCAGACCTGCTCTCTTTTGGCCTGTATTTTGGAGCTTTATAATTTAGGAAGACTTTGGAAGAACTGGTTGACAAGTCTTTTCAGTTGCTGACGTATGAGCAGATTTTATTTGCTGCTATTCTGGGTTTCTGGTGCACCAGGGTTTACACCAGCATAATAGAGTTGGCCTGGATGCCAGAAGGGATACAATTTATGAGCTTTCTCCATTATCTGCACAGCAGGGGGTGTTCAGTCAACAGTACAAAGGCTGAGCTGAAGCATATCCTGCTGGTTACCTGCTTTCAGCAATAGGAGGTCGCTGTTTGGTAGTACCCAATTGGTTAGCTGTCAGATTCTAGAGCTGCCTATTGGTGGCTCTTAGGTAATTAACAACATACAGAGTCCTTTCATAAAAAAACAGTGTTCATTCATAAAGCAGAGGGCAGGCTGGTGAGGCCCCCCTAGACTTAGAGGCCCTAGGCTTCAGCCTACTTAGCCTATACATAAATCCGGCACTGATCACAGAATAAGAGAATGGTATCATAGCTCAGAGACTAAGTATAGACCCCAGGTTAAATCCCCAGAATCTCTAGGTAGGGCTGGTAGAGACTCTTGCCTAAAATCCTTGAAAGTCACTGCCACTCAGTGCTTCTTCTTCTTCTTCTTTGGCTATCACTCGTAGCCAAGTAAGATTGTCTTCCATGAACACAGTTTTAACAAAATAAAAAAATTCCTTCCAGCAGCACCTTAGAGACCAACTAAGTTTGTCAAATGACAAACTTAGTTGGTCTCTAAGGTGCTGCTGGAAGGATTTTTTAAAATTTTGTTTCAGCTAAGCCAGACAAACATAGCTACCTACCTGTAAACAGTTTTAACAGTGAGTCCATAAGTGACTGTGGAGGCCTGTTCTTAATCCACATGTCCTTCCACAGTGGGGACATAGGTTTCCGGCCGGGAGTTGATGATGGTGAAGGTTTGCCAAGTGTGCCTTCCTCTTAGCACATTTCTCCCTTTTTGTCTTCAAAGCCCATGACACCTTTGGTAAAGGCTGTTCTCCAACTGGAGCGCTTGCAGGCCAGTGTTTCCCAATTGTCAATATTTATACTACTTTTTTTTTTTTTAGATTTGCTTTGAGAGAGTCTTTAAACCTCTTTTGTTGACCACCAGCATTACGCTTTCCATTTTTAAGTTTGGAATAGAGTAGTTGCTTTGGAAGATGATAATCAGGCATCTGCACAACATGACCAGTCCAACGAAGTTGATGTTGAAGACACTGATGCTTCAACACTGGTGATCTTTGTTTCTTCCAGTATACTGGCATTAGTTCGCCTGTCTTCTCAAGTAATGTGTAAAAATTTTCAAAGACACCGTTGATGGAATCTTTCGAGGAGTTGGAGGTGGCGTTTATAAGTGGTCCATGTTTCACAAGCATACAGTAAAGTTGGTAGCACAGTGCTGAGCTACGGTAGGTGGACCAATCATCTTAGTCAGGATATAGCAGCTTCTTGTGTTCCTTGTTCTTGGGATGCTTGTATTATTTCCTTTCCACCTCAGTAGATCAGTCCTGCCAGACATGACAAGATCATTTGATCCTACCGGTAGTGGTGCATTTGTGGTGTACGAATATGTTGCATGAAGCCCAAGTCCCGGTCTGGATACAAGATCTGTGTCTTCCACAACCCTTCCGCAAGTAAAACAGAGAAAACCGCTGCATGCATGGCAGATATATCTCTTCATTGTTATCTGTTTTTTTTGGGGGGTAGATTACCCATGCAGGACTGGTCACATATATTTAGGGACTTGAAATGCTTTGGAGATGGAATTACAGAAATTCCAATTAAGTCAAAATTAGTGTCAGCTCCCTGAAATATCCCCTTTAAATTAAGTAAGCGAACAAGAATTAATGTATTGTAGCCAGGATGAAAATATGATTTAAAATGTGCTGCAGCAGATGAAGCAAAATAATCATGTTTCAAACATTATGTCATTAAAGTTGATCAGCATGATTAGCTTTGATTGGGTAAGAAATGGCCAAACATGACAAGTAATATATCTGTTCAAATAAATAGCTAAGAAATCTTTATATTTCTTAAATGGGTGCTATGTACACACAAACGAGATTTACAAAAATGCCCTGCTGTGATGATGACAGGTCCCTACTGCACATCACTCCTAAAGTCAAAGCAAAATCAGTTTAGATGCCACAAGCTTTGATATGATAGCATTGGCTCAATGCATTTTCCATGTCAGTTCTTTATTGGGTTCTTTTTACAAACTAAACCATTTCCATAGGGATGAAAGAAGGCATCCAATTTCATTGTGACCTGTGCTTGCCACATTTAGCACTGTTTCTGTTCCTCTGCAGTTCAGCTTCTGATACAAACTACGTTATTTGTCTCATTGTCTGGGATTTACATAATTAATTACGTAATGAATAACATTTTCATTACGTTATTCCACACCATTTCAATGCAAATGAATCCCAATGCAAATTTAAACTAAGAGATTGAGGCCTTTAATGTTATTCTTTCAAATAAAGCTGTCACTCATCTGTTGTGCAAGATCCATTTATTTATTTACTGGGTTTACATACTGCCTTTCTGGCAAGGCAGCTATGGCAGTTTACAGTTGCCTAGTCTCTGTGTCCCTCACAGTCCTGCTATTTGAATTCTCTTGTACAGTACTTGATTTGAATAAATGGCAAAGCTTAGAGTTTGGGGCATTTTAACTATCATATCATATCCCCGAAGCGCGCGCGCGCACACACACACACACACACACACACACACACATATATATATATATATATATATATATATATATATATATATATATGCTATATAACTAAAACAAGTAAATCAAGGGGGGGAAACATATACAGCATAAATATAACACAAGGATTAAAAGACGAAAAAGTCCACTTTTACACCTGACTTGAAAGCTCTTTGAAAACCAGTAGTCTGTGTCATTCCTCCCGCTCCAGGTGGGACTACCATAATGGTGGCTCTACCACAAAGAAGGAGCTACTGTAGATCACAGCTGGTGCAGCTGTGGCACACCAGATGTCAGGCTACAGATCCCATCATCCCTGACCACTGGACATGCTGGTTCGGGTGGCCAACATCTGGAAAGCCTCTGAAACCTCATTACTAGATTTTAAGGTTGCTTGTCATACTTCTGACATTGGGTCCCTTGCACCCTCCCCTCAATTCACAGGGTGGCAGTGGCGTAGTGAGGCGCCATGACACCCGGGGCGGCAAATTGCCCCACCCCCGCGACTCCCAAGCCGAGCCTCCAGCCTCCTGGTAAAAAGGAGGCTAGAGGCTCGGCTTGGGAGTCACGGGGTGGGAGCACCAAGTGGCACCCCCCCAGTGGAACCCGTAGCGAATCGCCCCCCCATTGCGACGCCCCTGCAGGGTGGGATGGGGGAAGTAGACATCCTATATCTTTGTGGTATACGATTCTGGCTTGTTTCCGGAGAAAGAAAACTATTGGGCACAAGCCATTGCTTTTAATTTTGGGGCAGAGCTTAACCGGAACCCTAGAATAGATCAGATAAAGTAAAATATTATATTACATAAAGATGATATTTTGTATAGCATGGATCTCCCTCATGATGAATTGCCACAGGCCATTACCGCTATTCTACATAAAATGAAGTGGAGGCCCTACAAAGGGTGCATAAAGAATAAAATTAACAATATAAACTGCAGGAGACAAAGTCATGTAGCCACCTGCTGGTTTTAGTACAATACTGAAACTGAAAGTGCTGGAGGGCCAATACACTTCATTTGGATTAATGCAATACATTAAGTGCAGGAAGGAGTGTTGAGCCAGCCACCGCTAGGGCTAAAACAAAAAAACAAGAAAAATCCACTCTTGGAGAATATTGTGGAAACTGCTACAGGTTTCCAAACTCTGTCCTCCATTATATCAGACAAAAGTATATTTGACATCATTCGGTTTGCTAAAGTCTTTCATATCCTGAAGGACAATCCATTGTATTAATGTGTGATGTCGTGCAATTTATCATGCCACAGGAACAATACTAATCACCCCTTTTGCTTTCATCAGCCATCACTCTTCCACTCTTAATGTATCTGAATCAATCTAAGCTCATTTATATTAATCGTGACTTGTTTGTATAGAAAAATGTCAAACAAGAGTAATATGCATAGGTGCCATGCTACAAGGCAGTGCATTATAAAAGGGAGAGGTGGTTCTATGCAACTTTAAAAGATGGGGATCTTTCAGAGCCATTTAAAAATATATGTGCTTAACACTTGCGCTATCGAGGGGTGTCCAATGTGAGCCATGCACATGCCTAGTCTGATGCCAGAGGGTCGGGCTTAAGGTGGAGCCTGTTTAGGACCACCCACCCTCCCTCTGGCCTCTTTACAATTCCAGCATCCATCCATCCTTCGTGGCAAGGGAGGATTAGCCAGCTTCCTCAGAGCCAAATAATTATGGGCCAAGAAGCAAATTGACATCATTTCCTTCTATTTCCCTACTGCCTACGCTGGATAGTTTCCATTGTGGTTGTTGGTTTTCTATAGTGTTGATATAGACATTAGTTAGGTCAGTTTGGCCACATTTGGGCAGGTAGGTGTGTGTGTGTGTGTGTGTGTGTGTGTGTGTGTGTGTGTGTGTGTGTGTGTGTGAATATGGCAGGCAGAGTGAGGTAAGCATTCTTACTTACGCTTCAGTGGTGAAAAGTGAGTTATAGGAGGACCCCTTGACTGGGTAGGGATTGTCACTGAGGTCAAACACAGTTGCCATTCAGAATCTTCTCCATGAGATTCAGTGCTCTTTCTGTGGCATTACCCTCTCCTTCTTACAAGCATTTCAGGAAACTCCACCAAGCTAACAGTCTCTTTCCTGAGAATACTTCCAGAATTATGAAAGAGGCGGGAAAGAGCTGCGCAGGACCAAATGTCAAGGGTTACAACTTTCAAGGAGAATGAAAGAAGTCAAATAAAAACTAATAATAATAATAATGTGTCCTACCACTGAACTATCATCCCTTCTTGCCTATATGAGGTGTTCCTGTGCTCTGTATGGAGTTATTATTGCGCCCCCCCCCCGCCCAGCCTTGCTCCAGCATCAGTATCAGCTTCTCCTAGTGGCTGGGTTGGGGCTGCAAACCCAATGCTGTCCTTTGCTTGGCTCTTTGCTCATTTAGCCTACCTAAAGATATTGGCCCGTAAAGTACCTGGTGCATTAGGGATCTCTTTATGAACTTGGAGGTCACAGAACAGAACACATACAGTCAAGGTAACACTGATTTTTTTTTATAAAAAAAAACCCAGACAAAAGAATTTGATGGAGACATTAAAAGTAATGGTTAATCTCTAAGTCAAAAGAAGAACCTACAAAAAAAAGGCGACTCTGGGGTTGCGGCGCTTATCTCTCTTTTCAGGCTAAGAGAGCTGCCATTTGTCCACAGACAGCTTTCCGGGTCATGTGGCCGGCATGACTAAACCCCTTCTGGAGCAACAGAATACTGTGA
Source organism: Zootoca vivipara (assembly GCF_963506605.1). Lineage (NCBI taxonomy): Eukaryota > Metazoa > Chordata > Lepidosauria > Squamata > Lacertidae > Zootoca > Zootoca vivipara. The sequence continues at coordinate 29,229,133 of NC_083287.1, read as the reverse complement.
TGGAAACCAGAACACACAGAAACGGCGTTTACCTTCCTGCTGCAGCGGTACCTATTTATCTACTTGCACTGGTATGCTTTTGAACTGCTAGGCTGGCAGGAGCTGAGACAGAGCAACAGGAGCTCACCCCGTCATGGGGATTTGAACCACCAACCTTCTGATTGGCAAGCCCAAGAGACTCAAGTGGCTTAGTCCACAGCGCCATCCGCATAGTTTTAACTTGGGTATTCTATGTCTTTTGCGTTATTATGATCTCACCTTTTAAAACAGATTCAAAATGTGTAAGGAGAAGGTGCTGAATAATATAAAAAAGTTCTGACCAGGGACTCTTTTCAGCGGCTTCCGGAGATAAGGAAGAGAGCACCACTATCATCATGGAACTATGACAACATTTCCGCATAAGGTTACCAAATACTACCTGAAGAGTATATTATAGTCCCATTATTAAGACAAAAGAGTATGTTTCACTGTGAGCACCTCCATCTCCCCTGAAAACAGCAGTCACCCTCCCTTTAGCTTCTAAGTGAGATAAGACAAAGATTCTCACACTCTCATTTTGCCCTAGAGCAAAACGACTACTGAGATGGGAAAAACTATAAATCTCTTGAAAGCCTGTAACTTTTATTTTTGCCGCAACTGCAGATCTTTGCAGTGAAAAGCAGCTGGAACATTTCCCCCCCTCTTCCAGAGATCCTGTGCACCTGAAAGCAGAAGTTTGATCATAGTTTTAAGGGGCTTTTTATTTATTCATTTATTTACAAGAATATTTATAAAGTGCCAAGTCTTTAACAATATCATGGCCATTAAGATGTCAGAAAAGTTTAAATTTGTTACAAGTCACTCAGATTTGTGCACATGTTATGGTCAGTTTTTCACCCCCAAGACTCTCCAAAAATTTTGTGCTCTGATATATTTATTGCTTGGGACAAGATCTCAGGGACCTCCTGTGTTCCCACCCTTCATACATTGAGCTCAAGATAGCATACATACACATATCTGCCAAGTACCCCGTTTTCCCCGGGGAAACCCCGTATTGTCTTACCGTTTCCCATAGGTGTCCCAAATGGCAAAAAAAAAACCCGTATTCCCCCAGATTACGGAGCTCCTGCCGGCGGCCATGTTCTTCTGGTGCTGCGCCGGCACCGGAAGTCGCTTCTACACACTTCCGGACATGCGTAGAAGCGACTTCCAATGCTGCTGCGCCCATTTCCAAAATGTCTGCAGCGCCAGAAGTCACTTCTACGCATGTCCTGAAGTGCGTAGAAGCGACTTCTGGCGCCGCAGACATTTTGGAAATGGGCACAGCAGCATTGGAAGTCGCTTCTACGCATGTCCGGAAGTGCGTAGAAGCGACTTCTGGTGCCGCGGTGCTGCTGATCCTGGATTTTCCAATCTGGAACTTGGCACTTATGTACATACATAGTCCTCCTCCTTATCTTCACAGTAGCTATAGTTACTATGATGGCCAAGTTGCACTGAGGTCAATGGAGCATACCCAAGAAAGGGTGCGGGAGAACACTATAACTGAAATAATAGGCCAGTGATGTAAGATTTCAAAGTACTGTACAGGAAATGTATGCAAATATGACAAAAAAATTGTTGGGGGTGCCTGATTTCCAGAGCCGATTACAGACCTACCTGGTAGGATTATGTGAAAATATGTGCTTATTGGGGAAAGGGGTGAATCCAAGAAATAATGTGCGCGCACACAACTAAGCCCATTCCCATTTCTTGCTGGATGTTTAAAAGATACTTCTTTAAGGAGATTTAAAATTAACACCGAAATCGCATTAATTGGGGTGAAGATGATAGAATGTCAGCCAATGTACGCTGATGGTTCCATTAGTCGGGTATGGAAGTTAATAGACATGATAAAGTTAGGAGATATTTATAATAAGGAAGACAACTGGTAAACTACACTGTAGAGCAGACATGGGGGACCTGTTCCTTTCCCGACGTTGCTGGACTCCAACTCCCATCATCCCTGACCACTGGCCAATGTGGCTGGGGCTGATGGGAGTTGGAGTCCAGCAATTTCTGTAAGGCCACAGGGGCTGGTGGGAGCTGGACTCCAACAATGTTTGGAGGGCCACAGGTTCCCCATCCCTGCTGTAGAGCAATGGGCTCCATTTACACCATGTGCCAGCAAAAATATGGCCCCCCAAATCTTATCCATAATTTTGTTTTCTATAATGGAAAAAAATATATAATTTAAAAGGTACAAGTATGCATTGATTGCACAAACATTTATATTAATAAAGATGTCAATGCGGAACAAATAGCATTATTTCATGAGGAAGGCATGCTGCCCTGTGCTTAGCAGGACCCGGTTGAGGAAAGCAGAAATAATAGACAAGTTAATGTATCTTACACACAAAAAGAGCCACCGGGCCTACTTTGGTAGGAAATCAGGAAACAGCATGGGACAACCCTAAGAGTCCTGCTGACAAGTTGAAGACGGATGAGGGATGACCATTTCCCAAACTAATCAGCTGAAAGCCTAGAAATTTAGCTGAGGAAAGGATGTGGAAATAAGATCTGAAGGTCTGGGATGAGACTTTGGACAATGTTCCCGTTTACCGCTAGGCACAGATCCATAAGGGGAAAAAAAATCTGTTTATTTGCTCCCCCCCCCCTCGCCCCAAAGTGTTGCAGTATTTCAAGCTGCAGCTTCACTATACTTCTAAGAGTCCATTTTCAACTTCAATGTGTAACAAAATATATATTATTTCAACTGCCAAATCACCAGTCATTCTCCAGACATGCTTTGTTTCATTTATCTATCCCTACCCCGCCTTCCCACAGCTAATGGGCAAACTAGAGTACACTGTGGAAGCATGACACAATTTGGGTTGTGCCAGCTTTGGATACGGGTCCAATTCACATGTCATGTTAAACAAGAGATAGGAGCCTCAAGTCTGGAGGCCAAGCAAAAAACAAACAAACCAGAACTCCCCCTTTGGCCCTTCTTCCAAGGCTACATCCTCTCTCCAGCCACACATCCCTCTGCAGGCCACAACACTTAGCTGCCTAGCTTGGCATCCTCCTTGAGGTCAGAAAGTGCAACTTCCAACATATATAAAAACATAATAAAGCATTAAACATTTGAAAGCTTCCCTATACAGGACTGCCTTCAAATGTCTTCTGAAGGTTGTACTTATCTCCTTGGCTCAGGGAGTCGCATAACTCCAACATTTCTCTGATGGAAATTGGGATAGCCTAAGGAGAAGCGGGACATTCTGGGATCAAATCAGAAACCAGAATGGCTTCTGTAAATCCAGGACTGGGTAATAGGGACATTTGGAGGGTCTGTGAGTGTGTGTGGAAACTAGCCTACTGAGCAAAGGTAAAATGCACACTCATTTGCTCTGCCTACTTTTGCCTCTGGTCAACTACCAGTATAAGGCCTCCAGAATATTGCCTAGAAGGCGATACAAGCGTCAGACAAAAAAATTTAAATTCTTCTTCTTCTTCTTCTTCTTCTTCTTCTTATTATTATTATTATTATTTGAATTTATATACTGCCCTATACCCGGGGTCTCAGGAAGGTTCACAGATTAAAATCAAAATATAAAACCAAAAAATACCTAATAAAAATTAAAACAACCCAATAGCCTCCCCCAAAATACCACATTTTAAAAGGGCATAGGATGTAAATCGGATCAACCAAAGGCCTTGTTAAAAAGGAACGTTTTTACCTAGCGCCTAAAGGTGTATAATGAATGCGCCAGGCAAACTTCCCGGGGGAGAGCATTCCACAGACAGGGAGCCACTGCAGAAAAGGCCAGTTCTCGTGTTGCCACCCTCTCAAGGAGGTGGCACACGAAGAAGGGCCTCAGATGATCTCAGGGTCCTGGTAGGTGGTGCTTGAGGTATTGTGGTCCTGAGCCGTTTATTGTGAATGAGCATGCTGCTCAGAACTCCTCAGTTCATTCCTACCCTTCTCCTTCTGTTGCCATTGTAAAGAGGAAACAAACCAGAGGCTGGCTTTGTGTTATATGAGGACCAGAACTTGTGGTGCATTTCTCCCCAAACAAGCAGAAGCCATGGTTTCCTCTTGGCACACCGCTTGTGGTTCGTTTAGGGGGAATAAACCATGAGCGCTGGTTCACCAGGATACAAAGCCAGCCTCTGGTTCGCTTCCTCCTTGGAAGCAAGAGCAAGGGAGAAAAAAGCTGGGTGGGATTGAGCAGCTCGTACCAGCAGGCTGCTCCTTCACATTAACCCAGTGTGGGGTCTCAGGAAAAGCCTGTTCTTGTCCTGTTTTTTGGTTAGCCTAACTGATACCATTTTGCTTCTGTTTAAAAAAACTGCCTGCTTTAGAATTTAGGAGGGTGAACCACAAATATGTGAAGACCACTTAACGTCGCTAGGCGATTTTCAGGAGAACCTCCCTCTGCCAGGCAACTCTCCCCTTCAAGGTCTCCAGGCAGGGTGTCCTGTTTTGATCAGCGCAAGGAACCTCAAAAGGGGGGAAGAGAGGGGGGTGCCTATAAAAAAGTATGAACAAAGGCTATTTGGTGCGGCTTCACCATCACACTGCTGAGTGTGGCTCACCCGCCCTGTTTTACTCAGCTGAATAAACTAATGATTATGGGAACCGCCTCTGTCTATGGCGTTTACAGTGGTACCTCGACATACGAATGCCTCGACTTCCGAAGGTTTCGACTTACGAAGTCGGCAAACCCGGAAGTCTTTTCGCCGCGTGCGCATTCTGCGCCTGCGCAGAAGCGGCACACATGGTCTGCGCATGCGCAAAGCGCAAAATCGCGCTTCGCGCATGCACACAATGGGCACTTCAACAACCGAAGACTTCGACTTACAAAGAGCGTCGTGGAACGGATTGCCTTCGTAAGTCAAGGCACCGCTGTATTGGCTTTTCAGTGACCAAGGAAGCTTGGGCCTGATTAGCAGACCCAAACACCAGTACTTACTACTTCATAAGTGAAGCAGAGAGTGCAACTCTGGTGGGAACGAGAAAGGAACTGAATTAAGGGTGCCAACTTGGATAGAATATTTGGGGGGCCCAGGTAAACCCTGTCCTGCATCATTAATCACAAGAAATGGAACACACACACACACACACACACACACACACACACACACACACCATTTGAATGGCAATACCCATCAACTGGGGGGGGGGAGCCCCCTAAAATATTTTATGGGAGGTTGAAGGGACCTCAGTCCCTAGAATCTGGCTCCTATGAACTGAATCCCCCCTCTACCCAAACTCACTCCTCAAAAAAGTTCTCCTCCCTCTCAAAAAAGGGCAAGGTCATAGATCAGAGGAAGAGCATTTGTCTTGCATGCAAAGTGCTCAATTTCTAACATCTCCAGGGAATCCCTGTCTAGAACCCGGGAATGCCACTGCCAGTCAGTGTAGACTCTATTGAGCTAGGTCGACAGTTTTCTGGCTTGGTTTAAGGCAGCTTCCTATGTAATCCCCAGCTACCTTTTCCCCCAGTGGGTCTCAGGCCCCCCACTGTAGAAAAACAACTGAGCTGAAGCAGCTGGGGGGTGATGGGGCAGTTGAGTATCGTTTCCACCTGTGCTTTCCATGCTGCCCTTTGAATAGCCCCCACTGCACCCCCTCCTTTATATGAATTTGGTGGCAACCTGACTCAACCTGACTCCCAGCTCCGCCACTGTAACATTAACCTTAGCCCTAAATTGGCCTCTCAAACGACACTCGGTTTTCTCTTTCTTTTCTTTGTCCCCTGCCTCACACGAAAAAGTAATTTAAAACTGTTGGCAGATTCATTCTTCCTTTCTTCGTGACCTAATTCACGCTGCATCCTAATGGTACAAAAGTAAATGAATCACATTTCTATCTAATTATTGTACGCGGAGTGAGCCAGCATTTGCATTTCCCATCTAGGACTGCGCGAGGACATGCTTCAGAAAACTCTCTTCACCTCATCCTCAGTATAGGCATACATTCCCCACTCTTTTTCTTTTCTAATTTTTAAAGCAAATAGAAGACAATCAAGTGGCAAGTCTTCTTCTGCTATTATCTCAATTTCTTCATTTGGACACCGTTTTCAGGTGTCTCTGGGCGCAATCTTGCAAATGTTAGCTGGGCTTTAGATCCTATTGTAAGCAGTGTCCGATTGGTTTCAATTCTTACGTAAGAACATAGGAAGCTTCCTTGCATTGAGTCAGACCACTGGCCCATCCTGCTCACTAGCAGTGACTCTCCAGAGCTTCAAACAAGGGTCTCTCCCAACCGTACTCAGAGATGCTCGGGACTGAAGCATACAAAGACTACCACCGAGCTATGGCCCCTGGCTATGCCATATGTGTTTCTTAACTAAATATTAAATGCTTTAAAAATGCATCAGTAGCAATCCCGGCTGTGGTCCTTTCATCATGGTTAGCAATGCCAGTCAATAGAGTTAAGAATATGGTTTAATTTCCTCATTGAAATCAACAGGCGCTTAAATGCTTCAAGCGCAAACCAATGAAGCTTAAGATGTTCCATTTCCATAGCTTTTGTTCAGCATGAAAAACGCTCCATTATATTTGTCTCCAAATTGCAATCCTGATTTTAAAGTCTTCTACTCGACCATGAGAGCTGGACCATAAAGAAGGCTGATCGCTGAAGAATTGATGCTTTTGAATTATGGTGCTGGAGCAGACTCTTGAGAGTCCCATGGACTGCTAGAAGATCAAACCTATCCATTCTGAAGGAAATCAGCCCTGAGTGCTCACTGGAAGGACAGATCCTGAAGCTGAGGCTCCAATACTTTGGCCACCTCATGAGAAGAGAAGACTCCCTGGAAAAGACCCTGATGTTGGAAAAGATGGAGGCACTAGGAGAAGGGGACGACAGAGGACAAGATGGCTGGACAGTGTTCTTGAAGCTACGAACATGAGTTTGACCAAACTGCGGGAGGCAGTGGAAGACAGGAGTGCCTGGCGTGCTCTGGTCCATGGGGTCACGAAGAGTCGGACATGACTAAACGACTAAACAACAACAACAACTCGACCATGATTACCTGTAAACAGCAGTGTCTTATACTGCCAGGAAAAATTCAAGCTACCGTGTTTCCCCCTTTTTAAGACACCGTCTTATAACTTTTTTTCCCAAAAAAACACAGGATGTCTTATTTTCGGTGGGGTGTCTTTTTTTTAAATTACCTGTCATCTAGCCCAAATTCTACCATCAAGTTACCCCAATGCAGATGCAGAACATGAGTGTCCGATGAGAGGGGAAAGAGACGGAGAAGGAGGGAGGGAGAGAAGTCCCAGAGCAACCCCCCAGCCCTCCGGATGCTGCAGTCGCCCTCCCACCCAGTCCCCTGATTTCTGCCGATCCGGAGGCCACAGGCTCAGGCACTCCGCCCGGCCCGGCAAGGCGCTCCAAGCACTTGACGTTGCGGAGCGCTCGGCGTGCTCCATGCTGCAGCCGCCAGTTTCGGGCGGCGGGGAGACAGGCCTCCTTGGCCGGGCCAGGCGGATGCCGCTGGCTTAGGTGATCCGCCTGGCCCGGCAGGGCGCCCCAAGCGCTCGGCGCTCCGGAGCACTTGCTGTGCTCCACGCTGCAGCCGCCGGTTCTGGGCGGCGGGGAGGCAGGTCTCCTCGGCGGGGCCAGGCGGAGGCTGCTGGCTCAGGCACTCCGCCCGGCCCGACATAGCGCTCCAAGCGCTCGGTGCTCTGGAGCGCTCGGTGCGCTCCACGTTGCAGCTGCCGGTTCTGGGTGGTGGGGAGGCAGGTCTCCTCGGCGGGGCCAGGCGGAGGCTGCTGGCTCAGGCGCTCCGCCTGGCCCGACAGAGCGCTCCAAGCGCTCGGTGCTCCGGAGCGCTCGGTGCGCTCCACGTTGCAGCTGCCAGTTCTGGGTGGCGGGGAGGCAGGTCTCCTCGGCGGGGCCAGGCGGAGGCTGCTGGCTCAGGCGCTCCGCCCGGCCCGACAGAGCGCTCCAAGCGCTCGGTGCTCCGGAGTGCTTGGTGCGCTCCACGCTGCAGCTGCCGGTTCTGGGTGGCGGGGTGGCAGGTCTCGGCGGGGCCAGGCAGAGGCCGCTGGCTGGGGCGCTCACCCAGCCCAGCAGGGCGCTCCAACCGTTTGGTGCTGCGGAGAGCTGGGCACGCTCCACACGGCATGGAGGTATGCCTTATTTTGGGGTATGTCTTACATTTCGCAAATGTTTAAAAATCCTGCCATGGCTTACTTTATAATTACGTCTTAAAAAAGGGGAAACACGGTAATGAGCCTTGAAACTTTGGGTGAGGTGGGAAAATGGTCACGTTATGGCCAGTAGTTATGAATACTTCCCAAAAAATCACATTACCCTTGGGCTTTATAACTTGTAATTCCTTAGGCCTTCTGAGAAGGGCAGGCTGAGCTTCAGGATCGTACAGTCAATACCATTGATTTCTGCCATGTTGAATGCATGGTAAGTGACCAATTCCTCTTTACAGTAGCTGTGGAGGCTGGTCCATTAGGGTAAAGTCAGGCCCTGTGCGTCCAAGCTTAGTCTGGTCTCAGCTAGTCCTCACCTGCCTAACTCCTTCCTTAGGGGTGGCATTGGCTGCCAGCATCTTCCTCCTTAGTCTCAGTGTTGCCTTTGTAGAGCATCCTTGTGGGAAGATGGGGACAAACCACATTTGTTGACATTTGTTGGATCCCCTTCATGGATCACTGCCTTGTCGTGGCGAAGGGGCTTAAATAACTTAGAGAAGTTATGTTTTGACCAAACGTGATCCACCTGGAGAAGGAACTGGCAAGCCACTCCAGTATCCCTGCCAAGAAAACTCTATGGACAAAGACAACAGGCATATAAAAGTTATGACACTGGAAGATGAGCCCCTCAGGGCGGAAGGCGTCCAACATGCTACTGAGGAAGAGCGGAGGACAAGTACAAGTAGATTCAGAGCTGATGAAGCGGTTGGGCCAAAGCCGAAAGGACGCTCAGTTGCAGATATGCCTGGAAGCGAAAGGAAAGTCTGATGCTGTAAAGAAAAATATTGCATAGGAACCTGGAATGTAAGAACCATGGATAGAGGTAAGCTGGATGTGGTCAAAAATGAGATGGCAAGAATAAATATTGACATCCTGGGCATCAGTGAACTAAAATGGAAGGGAATGGGTGAATTCAGTTCGGGTGACTATCATATCTACTACTGTGGGCAAGAATCCTGTAAAAGAAATGGAGTGGCCCTCATAGTCAACAAAAGAGTGGCAAAAGCTGTAATGGGATGCAATCTCAAAAATGACAGAATGATCTCGATACGAATCCAAGGCAGACCTTTTAACATCACAGTAATCCAAGTTTATGCACCAACTACCGGTGCTGAAGAAAGTGAAATTGACCAGTTCTATGAAGACTTACAACACCTTCTAGAAATGACACCAAAGAAGGATGTTCTTCTCATTACAGGGGATTGGAATGCTAAAGTAGGGGACCAAGAGATAAAAGGAACAACTGGCAAGTTTGGCCTTGGAGTTCAAAATGAAGCAGGGCAAAGGCTAATAGAGTTCTGTCAAGAGAACAAGCTGGTCATCACAAACACTCTTTTCCAACAACACAAGAGACGACTCTACACATGGATATCACCAAATGGGCAGCATCGAAATCAGGTTGATTATATTCTCTGCAGCCAAAGATGGAGAAGCTCTATACGGTCAGCAAAAACAAGACCTGGAGCTGACTGTAACTCAGATCATCAGCTTCTTATAGCAAAATTCCAGCTTAAACTGAAGAAAGTAGGAAAAACCACTGGGCCAGTAAGATACAATCTAAATCAAATCCCTTATGAATACACAGTGGAAGTGAGGAACAGGTTTAAGGATTTAGATTTGGTGGACAGAATGCCGGAAGAACTATGGATGGAGGCTCGTAACATTATACAGGAGGCAGCAACGAAAACCATCCCAAGGAAAAGGAAATGCAAGAAAGCAAAATGGCTGTCCAACGAGGCCTTACAAATAGCGGAGGAGAGGAGGCAAGCAAAATGCAAGGGAGATAGGGAAAGATACAGGAAACTGAATGCAGATTTCCAAAAAATAGCAAGGAGAGACAAGAGGGTCTTCTTAAATGAGCAATGCAAAGAAATAGAGGAAAACAATAGAATGGGGAAAACCAGAGATCTGTTCAAGAAAATTGGAGATATGAAAGGAACATTTCATACAAAGATTACCATAATAAAGGACAAAAGTGGTAAGGACCTAACAGAGGCAGAAGACATCAAGAAGAGGTGGCAAGAATACACAGAGGAATTATACCAGAAAGATATGGAGGTCTCGTACACCTCAGGTAGTGTGGTTGCTGACCTTGAGCCAGACATCTTGGAGAGTGAAGTCAAATGGGCCTTAGAAAGCATTGCTAATAACAAGGCCAGTGGAAGTGATGATATTCCAGTTGAACTATTTAAAATTTTAAAAGATGATGCTGTTAAGGTGCTACACCCAATATGCCAGCAAGTTTGGAAAACTCAGCAATGGCCAGAGGATTGGAGAAGATCAGTCTACATCCCAATTCCAAAGAAGGGGAGTGCCAAAGAATGCTCCAACTACCGCACAATTGCGCTCATTTCACACGCTAGCAAGGTTATGCTTAAAATTCTACAAGGCAGGCTTAGGCAGTATGTGGACCGAGAACTCCCAGAAGTGCAAGCTGGATTTCGAAGGGGCAGAGGAACCAGAGACCAAATAGCAAACATGCGCTGGATTATGGAGAAAGCTAGAGAGTTCCAGAAAAACGTCTACTTCTGCTTCATTGACTATGCAAAAGCCTTTGACTGTGTCAACCACAGCAAACTATGGCAAGTTCTTAAAGAAATGGGAGTGCCTGATCACCTCATCTGTCTCCTGAGAAATCTCTATGTGGGACAAGAAGCTACAGTTAGAACTGGATATGGAACAACTGATTGGTTCAAAATTGGGAAAGGAGTACGACAAGGTTGTATATTGTCTCCCTGCTTATTTAACTTATATGCAGAATTCATCATGCGAAAGGCTGGACTAGATGAATCCCAAGCCGGAATTAAGATTGCCGGAAGAAATATCAACAACCTCAGATATGCAGATGACACAACCTTGATGGCAGAAAGTGAGGAGGAATTAAAGAACCTTTTAATGAGGGTGAAAGAGGAGAGCGCAAAATATGGTCTGAAGCTCAACATCAAAAAAACCAAGATCATGGCCACTGGTCCCATCACCTCCTGGCAAATAGAAGGGGAGGAAATGGAGGCAGTGAGAGATTTTACTTTCTTGGGCTCCTTGATCACTGCAGATGGTGACAGCAGTCACGAAATTAAAAGACGCCTGCTTCTTGGGAGAAAAGCAATGACAAACCTAGACAGCATCTTAAAAAGCAGAGACATCACCTTGCCGACAAAGGTCCGTATAGTTAAAGCTATGGTTTTCCCAGTAGTGATGTATGGAAGTGAGAGCTGGACCATCAAGAAGGCTGATCGCCGAAGAATTGATGCTTTTGAATTATGGTGCTGGAGGAGACTCTTGAGAGTCCCATGGACTGCAAGAAGATCAAACCTATCCATTCTTAAGGAAATCAGCCCTGAGTGCTCACTGGAAGGACAGATCGTGAAGCTGAGGCTCCAATACTTTGGCCACCTCATGAGAAGAGAAGAATCCTTGGAAAAGACCTTGATGTTGGGAAAGATGGAGGGCACTAGGAGAAGAGGACGACAGAGGACGAGATGGTTGGACAGTGTTCTCGAAGCTACGAACATGAGTTTGACCAAACTGCGGGAGGCAGTGCAAGACAGGAGTGCCTGGCGTGCTATGGTCCATGGGGTCACGAAGAGTCGGACACGACTAAACGACTAAACAACAAACAACAACCCATTATCAGCTCTGGCTTCACTTGCCGCTGGCCTTCCTGCCTTCCTCCCTGCTGGTTGCAATGGGCACCAGCCTCCACTGTACAGTGTGTTACTATTAGCAACCAGAAATTGCTTTGATTTCAATATATATAGCGGAGGAGGAGAATAAAGACATTTTTAAATACAAGGGGAGAAAGCGGGTGGGGGTGATCAACCCCTGACTTACTGCATCGTGGGGGGGGGGGAATTAATGGCCTCTCTTTTTCAAATTATCCTTCAAGTAATGCCCATTAGTTCTCATTGTCTCAGAGGAAGTACCTCTGTCTCAATCAGATGAATTCAAAGTAATGGTTAGAATACTGAAGAGGATAAACTGCTTTGACTTCTCAGCCCATTTGAAATTATTCATAACTTGTTAAAGTGTGCTGCCTGCCTTCAGAACCCCTCACCTTTGACTTTCGAGAAATATGATAGTTCAATTCAGCTTCGATAGGGCAATCATTCAGTTTTATAGGTCATTATTTAGCCATTCTTCCAAGTCACCTTTTGAGACAAGACGGAGTTAGGAAACATATCTTTGATATGATTTCTCAGATAATATTTGACAAAAGAACCTACGCAAAATTAAACGTAATTTCTTTCCATACCAGGCACAGATTAATTCCGTTTAAACTTCCTCCTGCCTGGCAGTCTTTTGTGCTCTTCCAGAAATACAGGGGACGTAGTATGCCATTTCTTTCATTGTTTCAGATGTGATGGCTTGGAAAGGATGTATTGGCTCAATCCTAAATCAACAGAATTAAGTTTACACCTTATCACTTCCTTCTATTAAGATCAGTGAGACAGGCGGCAAAGAATTGTTCTTTTAATTAACTCCCAATGGGTGATTTTTGCTTGAAGAATAATGCAGATAGATTGTCTCTGCAGCTTGTTATCTAGGCCTAAAGGCCAAGTTTACAACCAGCCATTCTAAAGAGATCATTCGATTTAAACTTAAGTATGGTTACATATAACAGAGGTACTCTGAGCACTTTCCCCTACAAAAGAAAGAAAGAAAGAAAGAAAGAAAGAAAGAAAGAAAGAAAGAAAGAAAGAAAGAAAGAAAGAAAGTAAATAAAACAACAATAATAAAATCTACAATGAAAAATCCAAAAATAAATAAGGCAAGGGCTAAGGCAGCAATTTTAGAGATTAAAGTAAAGATCTATGAAAAAAGGTGTTAACATCTTTGTTGTTGTACAGTCGTTTAGACGTGTCCAACTCTTTGTGACCTCATGGACCAGAGCATGTCAGCCACTTCCACTGCTTCCTGCAGTTTGGTCAGACTCAAGTCAAAAAGAGAGACTATCATGTCAACCAGCCTGGGCAAGGAATAGCATAACTGGGATTCCAGTACCAAGAGATCCCTAGCTTTCATTATTTTATTTTATTTTATTTTATTTGTATGCCACTTTCCCACAAAATAAACATGCTCAAAGCTGCTTACAAAAGAGAGGGATGTATGTGTGCATTTCAAACAAACACTACAAAAGCAATTTCATATCACAGGAAAACAATAACATAGCAAAAAAATATATAACATAGCCAAAAAATTTTTTAATAACATACAAAAAAATAGCATTTCAATAGGCAATACAGTCATACCTTGGTTGACGAACAGCTTAGTTGCCGAACGTTTCGGCTCCTGAACGGTTGAAAACTGGAAGTGAGTGTTCCAATTTTTAAACAGTTTTCAGAAGCCAAACATCTGGCGTGGCTTCCCAACGGTGCGGGGCGAAGGTGTCTGCGGAAGGCACGCCTGTGGCAATGGTGCTCCAGCTGGGCGAGAACGACCTGCATACAGGAGGACTTGGGTGAGCTGAAGGCAGCTCTTCCAGAACTCAAAATATTCTGGTCGCAACTTCTGCCACAACGCGAATGGAGAGGGAGTCGTTGCCCAGCTGCCACCGAGAGGGCCAGGAGGCGCGTGCAGAGCGCAGTGGCCAAGAAGGTTCTGGCCTTGGGCGAGATGGTCACCCGTCACCCGGGCATTACCTCACACAATGCATCCCTGTACAGGCTTGATGGGGTTCATCTGTCTGTAGCTGGGACTGATTTGTGGCTGACCTCCGTGTCAGCGGGGTTAAGGGATTGGTTACAAGGATGAGTGGCTGACGGAGAGCGCTAGCGCTCATGTGGCGGATAGGCTCTGGTTCAGATGATAGGGGTGAGGATGCCTAGCCATCCCTATGTGTTGGGTATTCCGATAAAGGAATCCACGGACTCATGGTTGGTCTTCACTGTGAGGGGTTGTGCCCTGAGCCTGAGTCCAGGGGACATCTGGGTGGAGGCCTAGTAGGGCTCCTGCTTGCCACTGTCCCAGGTGTTCACCCGAGGCTGACCTACGGTTGCTGCCCAGGGTCAGCGCTGCCTGCAAGGGTGCAGGGAGCTAGTCGAACCAGAGCCTATGCAACCACTCACTTGAATGTAATCAATAAAGTTGTGGCCTAAATTCTGACAAAAACCAAACCTAAAATTTGAGTCTTGTCTGAATTTATTTTGGGGAGGGGGGGTTAAAAGGTCTCCACATGCAAAACTCTTCAGCCTCTCCTGCTGAGCGAACAGGTTCATTCTTCTTTGCTGATGGTCCTCCTCTGATCTTACCACAGTGGTGCTTCCTGGATCACAGAACAAAGCATGTAAAGCCCTTTGTGTACTATGGAAAGAGACACATTTCCATTATTGTATTAGCAAGAGCCTAGCAGCCACAAACCTAAAGGGTTAGGAGTATATTTTCCCGGCTTCACATCTGACAGCTGTCTTTGAAATTCACAAAATGCGCCAGCCACTGATACCGTGTGAGGCTCTGCTTCCATTTTGACAATGATTACACTGTTTTGATTTGTACAGAAAGGTTTTCTTCAGCTCTTTCAGGCTCTTGGCAGTTGAGCGGAGCAGAATGAACTAGGTCTTAATCAGATTTTGCTTTCATCTTTAGAATTGTGTGTGTGTGTGTGTGTGTGTGTGTGTGTGTGTGTGTGGCAAGGGAACGTCTGAGAAAAGAGACAAGGAAACAACCAGTTTTCAGGTGCACAAATGGCAAGGGAACGTCTGAGAAAAGAGACAAGGAAACAACCAGTTTTCAGATGCACAAATGGTACAAACAAAAGCAAAACATACTTCCCCACAAAAACAACAACCCATGACTGACATTGTTTAAAATGTGAAGTTGTACCTTAATGGGCCGGCAGCGGGGAGAGAATGTTGCTAGAAACAATTTATGTGAATTTTTTCTTTCCTCTTCATGGTAAAAACTCAGTGATTTCACAGGAAGGCAATCAAATCATAGAATTGTAGAGTTGCAAGGTTCCCTGAGGGTTTTTGAGTCCAACCCCCTGCAATGCAGGAATCAGAGTTGAAGAATCCCTAGCAGACGGTCATCCAGCCTCTGTTTAAAAACCTCCAGTGATGGAGAGCCCAGCATATTCAGATGTAGTCCACTCCACACCCCTCAACAGCTCTTACCATCAGAAAGTTCCTTGTAATGTTTAGTCGGAATTTCCTTTCTTGTAATTTGAATCCACTGCTTCAGGTCCTATTCCCCAGAGCAGCAGAAAACAAGCTTGCTCCACCTTCCATGTGACAGCCCTTCAGAAATTTGAAGAGTTTTATCTTATCACCTCTCGGTCTTCTCTTTTCCAGGCTCTACATACCCAACTCCCTCAACCATTCCTCATTGGTATCTGAAGAAGTGTGCATGCACATGAAAGCTCATACCAATGACAAACTTAGTTGGTCTCTAAGGTTTTTTTATTTTGTTTCGACTATGGCAGACCAACACGGCTACCTACCTGTAACCATTCCTCATATTGTTTGGTTTCCAAACCCTTTATTGCTTTGGTCACCCTCCTCTGCACACATTCCAAGATAGAGAAGGGATAGGGTGGCCATTTGACACCAAAGAAGAGGAAATGCACCACCAAAAATGAACGCAGGACACAAATTTACATAATATGTGCCTGTGCTAATTTAGAAAGCTTTGCTGTAATTGAAGCAGAAATGCAATGCATCTCACCGCAGTTGGGAAGATTGTGGCCAAGTGACCCAACATATGCTACAACTCTTGTAAATAGATTCAGTGTATCTGGAACCCCAAAGTCTTGGACTAGAAAAAGTGAAACACAATAAAATATTTTCAGAGATGGGTTGTGGAGATTTGTTAAGTTCCTAGAAGCTCTAAATAGGTCGTCAATCTTACACTTCTTCTGCAAAACACACCACTGGAATTCTACAAAATTGCTCTAATATTAAGTGCAAAGAAATGCTCTCTGATCCTTCAGCTTTACAAGATTTCAAAGCAATTTTGCAGGAAGAGCCTAGAGTCAGTAGGCGTAACTGGGGTTCTATTGTGTTTACTCAATCACAGAGAAGCTTTAGAAGAGTTAATGGGATAGTAGACTGAAGAAAAATGTATAAATATATTCTGATTTGAAATCCAATGCAATATTTTTGTGGTGTTCACACATACCCCACTCCACTTTTGCACGTGTATATAATTTTAAAAGAGCCAGTGCTTAGAATACTACAGACTGGAATTTTCTCCCACAATGGATGCATTTTCAGTAGGCAGTCATCCCTTTCAAGGAAGTCACATGGTCCAAACCAATTTAACCTCCAAACAATAATCCTACTCTATACAATACTGTACAGTATACTGTATATCAAGCTTCCTCAACCTCGGCCCTCCAGATGTTTTGAGACTACAATTCCCATCATCCATGACCACTGGTCCTGCTAGCTAGGGATCATGGGAGTTGTAGGCCCAAAACATCTGGAGGGCCGAGGTTGAGGAGGCCTGCTGTATATAATCCACCATAACTGTCCATCACTAGCCCTAATTGTGTTGGAAATATTTTGAACCTAATGTGCCATCAGAAAAACCACCTTTGCAGACATGAAGGCTACATTTTGCTGTCTGAATACTCTTCCTTTCAGTAGTTCTGCAAAACCAGATGCACCTAAGACAGATAGATCATTTATATTCCTAAGCATGGCATGTATGCTATTTATTACTTTGTCTCTGAAGTGCTTTTCATAATTTGAATCCCGAGTGGTTAGCTGAGACTCCCCACTTTCCATAGTCTAACTTAAATAAACACCTGGAAGTGCAGTAGCAAAGGGAGATAGGGTTAACAGGCTGGAGCTAAATTCAGATAAGAAGTTATTACAGTGGGGAAATCAAGCACTCTCGGATTGATGGAAGGCCATTGTGCCCTGCCTTCTGCCTTTCTGCTTCCCCATCACATAATTCAGGGGCGTAGCCAGGATCAAAACTAGGGGGGGGGCAAGCCATGGTCGTTCAGGGGCGGGGCCCCGAAGTGGGAACGTGGGCGGGGCTACAGGGCCAGCTGGCCTGATGATATTGTGGCGGCGGCAGCAGCAGCGGCCACCTTGTGCTTCTGGGGCTGGCAGCATTGGCGGCTACCCTGCTTGGCTGGAGAGGACGGGAGGGTCGGGCAGGCGAGAGGGGGTGACAGGGCGGGCGAGGGCGAGGCAAGGCACGGCCGCAGACACGACGGCTCCAAGGCGTTGCTGCATATCAGCATAATATTTCAACCATGTTGCGGGTTCAAGCCCCACCTTAGGAAAAAATTCCTGCATTGCAGGGGGTTGGACTAGATGACCGTTGTGGTCCCTTCCGACTACAATTCTATGATTCTATTGATATATAGCCATAGCATATGCATCATTCTGCTTTCTTGAATTGTCCTACTCCTAGGCATAGCAGCCAACTCCTAGAGGCCTAGGTGCATCTCCCCCCCCCCCCCGAATTACTGGTAAATACAGTGGTACCTCGGGTTACGAACGCGATCCGTTCCAGGTCGCAGTTCGTAACCCGAAAAGTTCGTAACCCAAAAAGGGCCCGAACCGCCGCTTTGCGCATGCGCAAAGCGCTATTTCCGCTATTTTTGCGCGTTGCGCATGCGCAAAGGCGTGTGGCGCTTCTGCGCACGCGTGCACGGCGAAAATACTTCCGGGTTTGCGAAGTTCGTAACCCGGGTTGTTCGTAACCTGAGGTGTTCGCAACCCGAAGTACAACTGTACTGTATTTTAAAGAGTCAACCCCCCCCCCCATGTTGATGGGCTTTCTATGTGGGGCTTTTCTGCCCCCCCCCGTATTAAGGATGGAAGAGGAAAGGAAGGAAGAAATAGAGAGAGGGATAACTCATATTTGTGGGTGCCTCTGGGTGATGCTGTGATGCTGGAACTCTGCAGTAAGAGGACGGGAGGGTCGGGCAGGCGAGAGGGGGTGGCAGGGCGGACGAGGGCGAGGGAAGGCACGGCCACAGTCACGACAGCTCCGAGGTGTTGCTGCATATCAGCATAATATTTCAACCATGTCATGGGTTCAAGCCCCACCTTGGGAAAAAGATCCTGCATTGCAGGGGGTTGGACTAGATGACCCCTGTGGTCCCTTCCGACTACAATTCCATGATTCTATTGATATATTACCATAGCATACGCATCAATCTGCTTTCTTGAATTGTCCTAGGCATAGCAGCCAACTCCTAGAGGCCTAGGTGCCCCCCCAATTACTGGTAAATACTGTATTTTAAAGAGTCACCCCCCCATGTTGATGGGCTTTCTATGTGGGGCTTATCTGCCCCCCCCCGTATTTTATTAAGGACGGAAGAGGGAGGGAAGGAAGGAAGAAATAGAGAGAGGGATAACTCACATTTGTGGGTGCCTCTGGGTGACGCTGTGATGCTGGAACTCTGCAGCAAGAGGAAGATACTGGTACGCCTGTACAGGAGCCTTGCAAGCAGCTTTCTCTCTGCTTGATTTACAGCAGGCACGTCCAACAGGTAGACTGTGATCACTGGATGTCTGTGGTAGATCACTGCTAGATCACTGGCACCCCTAAAAAAAGCTCACCCAAAATTTTCCTCCTCCCTAAAAAAAGCTGAACTATGACCTGAAGCCCTAAACAAAAATGGGCCTCCCTTCCTCCTAAAAGAAGCTCAACAAATTTGACCTAAACTCAAAAAAACAGGGCTTCCCTTCCTTAAAAAAACTCAACAGCTTTGACCTGAACCCCCCAAAAGGGAGTAGATCACTCCCAGTTTTTAACTCTGTGAGTAGATCAGAGTCTCTTGGGAGGTGGCCACCCCTGATTTACAGTACACAGATGCAGGAGGAGGGGCAGACTGTAACACCTCTGCTTTTTATAAACATCACTGTGTCTATCAAAAGCTACAGCCCCCCCTTTTCTTATTCATTTCCTTTTAGCCTTGCAGAGCCACCTTAGTCAATGCACCCTCATTAAATCGCCAATAGAACTCTTAATGCGATCCCTGAATGCTCATTAACAACTACCACTGAAGAACAATAGGGTGAATTGGTCAGCTATCAAACCTTGCCTGAAGGGATTTTCTGCTCCATTGTCTTAACTGCTTAAGTACCGGTAGCCACTTTGCTTTATTTATTTGATGTGTTTTTGTTACAGCTGTGTCCCCCATCCCCCCCCCAGCAAGTGGAGAGCTGCTCTCGCTAAAGCAAAGCCCTTTCCACTTCAGTTTTTGGAGGGGAAAAGTGCTGGTTATGGTCTGTAAAATACAATAATTTTTTGCTTCTAGGGGGGGCAGCTGCCCCCTCCTGCCCCCCCTGCCTACGCCCATGTCATAATTCCTCCCCAAGCTTCTAACTCACATCTCTGTATCTGTGGAACGAAAGGCCCCACTCATTTTGTTGTCTCGCACAGATTTCCCTTAAATGCTTTGTGTCTTCCTAACGGCCCATCCCCAGGCTATCACCTCACACAGGAGGCCAGGCTGACTTAGTTAGCCCTTAAAACATGCCAAACCCAGAGCATTAGCATTGTCTAGTACACAGCTTAATACACACAGGTCTGGCCTAATACACATGAGTCTAATACACAAGGGACTCAGTATACAGCTGCAAATAAAACATTTCAAGTGTGTTTTAAGTGCAATATACAATGTGATACTAGATGGCGATAGTGAGCTTAATAGAGAATTCAATGTATTTTTTAAAACGCTTTTTTTTTTAAAAAAAGCATGTTTAGAGAGGTTTTTATATGTGTCTAGATTACACCAGCGTCTGGCTACTACCTGGTTTTAACACTCCAAGCATTGATTAAATTATAACTCCTATTAGACCCAGGAATTTAGGGTGTCTAGCACCCACCAACTCATAAAAATACTTTTGTAAACTCTAGTCTGACTATTGCAGTGAATTTCGCTTGTTAGTTCCATGCAGGAGAGGCTACTGCCCTCATATATGTCAGGTGGAGGTATTTTATGTGTTCTATGTGCATAAATGTCAGGGCTCACAGAGAAGTTCCTGTTTCTTTAGGGGGACTTCTAAAGCTGGTCTGACACATTTTGCAGTTTTGTTGCATGATGCAATGATTGTGGCACTGCAGCTAGTTCTGAGTCTTCAACTTCACGATGCTTTGTTGACAACCCTAAAATAGCGGTGCCCCAAGCTGCCACTGAGATCTTCATGTTGGCGCAACATTCCCATTCCCATGGAAGTGACTGTGGAGTGAAGACAACCGGTGCCTCTCACCCTTTACTTTGATAGCTGTTCAAGTCTTGAGTAGCATCCCTCATGAGGACACTCTTTAACGAAACACACAGATGGCCCTCTACATTTTTTCAGACACAGCGACTCTTATGAATAACAGTGCCTCTCAGCAGTTTATGAGCGAGTTCCATGAATTTACATATGAATAAATGTGTGTGTGAGGACCACAGCTTTGGTGTGCCAAAGCGATTCAGCCGTACGGCTAGATTTAATAATGTGTACAAAAGCAGGTGGCACGTTTGTATGATCTGATAGCTTTATGGTTTAGCTGATAAGGAACCTGTGGTGGGACATGGGCAGGCAGAAGTCTGAAAGGGATTGCCAGGGTTACAATCTTCATTTTGGATTGCAGCTTTAGGAACCTTCTCTATTTTGTGTGCTCTGCCAATTACTGTGGGGGAATATTTCCTTTTTCTTAGCATAATATCTTTGTTCTTAAAGACATTTCCATTTAAATGTGGAAGGCCGCATTAGTACATTTCTGAGGGATGGATAATGAGATGTTTTGATGTGAGCACTGAGGCCTGTCTCCCTCCTTTGAAGCATACATACAATATGCCTGTAAAAATCACATTGTATGATTGTGTGTAATATAGCTGTGATAAGACTTCAGAGATAGAAATTCTTATCTTCCTTTATTTGATCAGCAGAGCCTAGATTGAGGTGAAAATTATGTGATAAGGAAAATACAGCATATTTTGATTCTTCGTTTTCCGGCATGCAGCAAAAGACATCAAAAAGGCCCTTTGAGCATGGGCTCATCTCTGACGCCAGCACACTGAAAGAAAAATGGGGGTTAATAAAGGACTTAGGTGTTACTTTGTAAAAAAAAGAGAGAAGAGAAGTAGATTTTGTTTTGCAGCAAAAGACGTTTGGGGTGGGGGGTGGGGAATCAAGAGGATAGGAGAGAGAAAAACTCCCTTGTTGCTTGTTTGAGAGGTTTGTTGTTTTTCCAGCCTTGAAGTTGATGGCAAAAGGCTTCTTGTTTTTCACAAAACTTTATTGTCTCAATGACTCACCAATCTGTACGGATGCTGTCCTTGCCTATGCCAGTTTACAAACAATGGCTTGTGAAGAACTGCCTACCCAGGATATCAGGGCAGGTTTTGACATTGGTTAGCAAACCACAGTTTATGCTACTAAGTGTGTAGAACTGTTATACAGTGGTACCTCTACTTATGCTCACTGGAAGGACAGATCATGAAGCTGAGGCCACCTCATGAGAAGAGAAGACTCCCTGGAAAAGACCCTGATGTTGGGAAAGATTGAGGGCACTAGGAGAAGGAGACGACAGAGGACAAGATGGTTGGACAGTGTTCTCGAAGGTACCAACATGAGTTTGACCAAACTGCGGGAGGCAGTGGAAGACAGGGGTGCCTGGCGTGCTATGGTCCATGGGGTCACGAAGAGTCGGACACGACTAAATGACTAAACAACAACAACCTCTACTTACAAATAACTCTACTTATGAATGTTTCTACTTATGAACGGAGCTCCGTCCGCCATTTTGGATGCGGTTTAGATAGGATTTTTTCTACTTACGCATTTTTAGATAGGGTTGCTTCGACTTACGAATTTCTTCTCCCAATGCATTCCTATGGGATTCCAATTTTTTTGACTTATGAATGTGCGTTCGGAACGCACTAAATTCGTAAGTAGAGGTACCACTGTACACCATTTTGGTCAGCGTTGTGCCTCAACAGGCTGCCATACCATGGACAACGGAGCTTCTCTGCCTTGCTGCATTGTGAGAATAAGGGTCATGAGGCTGAGTAGATGGAAGATGAAAGGGCACAAGTAGCTTTAAAATGGTTTGGCTATTGTAGTCTGGAACTAGATCTAAGCTAAGGCTGGGCCTAAATCCCTTTCCTCCCACTTTACGTACCCAGCCCACAAGCCATTAAAGTTCCTCTGTGTGTTTTACATCCATCCTTTGAGTGGATGGGCAGCAGTGCTGCCATTAGTGGCCGTTCGGAGTGCTGTTCTATCAAGATTAAGCAGACTCCTATTTCCATCAGCCCCAACCAACATTCGATGCTATGAGTTATTGTTCAACAATATCTGGAGGACCACAGGTTCTTCATCCTTGACATAAGTGTTAGGGTGGAATTATGGATTTGTTTTAGGTTGAGGAGCACACATGTGGGTGATAAACGTCCACCCCACAAGCATGATCTGGCCTATCACGTATTTTTCCATGTCCCACTACCAGTGACCCAACATCAACAATGCTGAACAAATCACCTCTCCTTTGCCCACTGCCATTGTGGACCAGAGCTCTCCAGAATCAGGAAGGAATGCTGTGGTATTTTCTCATGTTTCCTGATCAAAGAAGACTGGAGAGCTCTTTCCTGCTTCTGGAACATTCTGATCCACAGTGGAGCAGAGGCACTTTCTTCAGTGCTGCCACCAATGGTGAACTGGGTCACAGTGCCAGGCTGAACAATTTAAATCATTCCATGTCATCCTGGGGAACAGGAAAGGGGCTCTATGTATATATGCACGCGTGTGCGTGTGCATGTTTGTACACTCTGGTATATATGGATCTTCAGGAGATTGTGGAGTAGTGGCTGTTGTGACGTGGGGTTTGTGATTTCAGCTCTCTTGACAAAACATGCTGGAGACAGTTCTCTAGTAACAGCTCTTTATTAAAGTGAACAAGACTGAAGACTGAGGAGAGGAAAGCTACATTTATAGGGACAGGGGACTAGCTAGGAAGGGATACATTTTGGAGGGAACAATATCAAGCAATCACAGTGCTGCCTTTTGGAGGAAACCAATAAGACAGAGGATCCAAATACAGCAGCTTAAATGAACCAATAGTAGCTGTACCCTCTGGAACCAAAAGGCAGTTACTTTATCCTAATGCAAATACAGACAATAATAATACAGATATAAAATCCTTTGACTCAATACACAACACCCCTCCCCCCCTAGTGAGCACAGCAGACGTAATCCCTCAGGTACTGTGGGGTCCTACAACTTCTACCTGATCTCCTGACAACAGGTGTTGCAGGTTCTGGATTGGGTGTTACCTGTGGTGGAGGGGCTGCTATAGGGGTTTCATCAGGAACAGATGGAGTCCCAGACATCTCAGGGTCCCCGACCTGTACCTCGTCATCATGAGGACTAGCAGACCCTGGTTCATTTGCTGAAGCCCCTGGTGACTGTACCTCTGGACCATTTTCACTCTGGTCTTGCAGCTGTGGGTCATTAGCCAGGGATGAATTATCTGACTCCTCCCTGCTGAGCGCCCGGCGCCTCAGCTGATCTATATGTCTCTTCCAAACTTGCCCATTTTCCAAGGTCACATAATAGGACACAGGTCCACTAGCCCGGGTGATCACACCGGCCACCCACCGCGGACCTCGTGAATAGTTCCTCACCCAGACCAGATCTTCAGGGGCGAGATACCTTGTTGTGTCAGTCTCAGCCTGGGGGGTTGCTCTTGAATTACGGTTTGGCATTTTATCTGGGTGGACATAATCCAGCACCGTTACCAGTCTTCTACCTAAGAGCAGCTCGGCTGGCGACTTGCCCGTCGCAGTACACGGCGTCGCATGCTGCAAAAATAACATTCGCGCAATGCGAGCCGACCAGTTACCCTCCATTAAGCGCGCAATGGATTCTTTGGCTGTTCTTACCATGCGCTCAGCCTGCCCATTGGAGGATGGGTGAAAGGGCGCGGATGTGACCCCTCTTATAAAGTTATCAGCCAAGAATGCCCTGAATTCTTGGGATACAAAAGCTGCCCCATTATCTGATACAATGGTCTCAGGTAACCCGTGGGTAGCAAACAGCTGCCTCAACACCTTGATTACGGCAGCTGATGCCATGCTAGGGACCATCGCCACTTCTAACCATTTGGAATATGCATCAACGATAACCAAAAAGACCTTCCCTTGGAATGGCCCAGCAAAATCTATGTGCAGCCGGCTCCAGGGAGTCCTGGACTGCTCCCACCAGTGGACTGGTGCTCTGGCCACTTCTGGCCGCACCTCTTGGCATGCCTTGCATGTTCGTACCCATTGTTCTATGTTCTGGTCCATTCCAGGCCACCACACATAACATCGGGCTAGCGACTTCATCCTGACCATTCCCGGGTGTCCCATGTGAAGCGTCTCAAGAACCCTGTTTCTCAGTGGTGCTGGGATGATCACCCTATCTCCCCATAGGAGACAACCCTTATGCATGGACAATTCGTGCTGCCTTGTCGCATAAGGCCTGAATTTTTCTTCATGCGGACCACCTGGCCACCCCCTCCCCACCCAAGTGAGCACACGGGAGAGAACAGCATCTTTCCTAGTTTTCTCAGCTATATCCGTAGCTGTTACAGGAGCCCCCGGAAGTGTTTCTAGCATCATAATGTGCTCCGCCGGAGCAGGATCCTCATTGCTCCCGCCAGGAAGGGGCAATCGACTCAGCGCATCAGCATGGCACAACTGTTTCCCCGGCACATGGGTCAAGGTGTACTGGAACCCATTCAGGAATATTGACCAACGCAACATTCTGGGGGAGAGAATTTGTGGCGTTTGTTTGTTTGGGTTGAACAACCCTAACAGTGGTTTGTGGTCCGTTTCAATGGAGAAATGGCGACCGTACAAATAATCATAGAACCTTTTGATTCCGGACACAATAGCCAGTGCCTCTTTATCAATTTGAGCATAGTTGTGCTCTGTGGGCGACAACGTACGGGAATAGAAAGAGATGGGCTTTTCGGACCCATCCGGTTCCCTATGACTCAGCACAGCCCCCAGACCGTATTGAGAGGCATCACATGCCAGGACCAGCGGCTTTGACTCATCATAATGAGCAAGGACGCTCCTGCTACTCAGCATTCCTCGCAAGGAGTCAAAAGCCTTCTGCTGCTCCCGCCCCCATCGCCACACATTCTTTTTCTGCAATAGTCTATGTAATGGTTCAGCTACCGAAGCTTTCTGGGGTAAGAACGAATGATAAAAGTTAATAAGTCCCAGGAATGACTGCAACTCCGTCTTGTTCTGTGGTCGTGGTGCCTCGATGATGGCCTTAATCTTAGCATCTGTGGGGTGGATGCCTGATGCATCAATTTTAAACCCCAAGAAATCCACAGTTGGCACCCCAAAACTGCATTTTTCTTTTTTCAGTTGCAACCCCACCTCCTTGAACTTGAGCAACACTGCACGGACACGCGCAACCAGTTCCTGTGGGTCTTTTCCAGCAATCAAAACATCATCAAAAAATGGCAAGACCCCCGGCAGACCTCTTAACAGGCGTTCCATGAGCCCTTGAAAAATCCCTGGGGCCACACAAACTCCGAACTGTAATCTGTTAACTCTGAACGCCCCTTTATGTGTGACAATAGTCTGTGCTTCCGCTGATTGTGGGGTTACTGGCAGCTGTTGGTAAGCTTGTGCCAGGTCAATTTTGGCGAACACCTTGCCCCCAGCCAGTTTAGCCAACAGATGTGATACGACTGGAATGGGGTATGAGTTTCCCCTGAGTGCCTTATTGATAGTACATTTGTAATCTGCACATATCCTGACTTCCCCATTTGCTTTAAGGGGCGTGACGATTGGAGTCTCCCACTTAGCAGAGTCCACGGGTGAGAGAACTCCCTGCTTGACCAATTTATCCAGCTCTGCCTCGATCTTGGGTTGCAGTGCAAATGGCACTCGCCTTGGTTTGAGTCGGATTGGAGCCACCCCGGGGTCCAACTCGAAGTCAACTGGGGGCCCTTTATAACAACCCAGTTTTCCATTAAAGAGACCAGCAAATTCCTTGCATAATACCTCGCTCATCTCAGGGCAGGTTTGGATTGAATTAAGCCCTGAGATACTCAGTCCCAGGGCAGGGAACCAGTCAGTGCCCAGGAGACTGGGGCGACTGCCCTTCGCAATCACCAGTTTGAGTACAGCCTGTTTGTCCCGGAACTGTACTCTCACGGCACACATTCCCATAACATGGATGCGGCCTGCTGAGTACGACTGCAAGGTTGCCGGAAAGGGCTCCAGAGGGGGCAACTTACCCCTGGGGAAGAATGTCTTCGCGGTCTGGTCCGACACGATGGTGAATGCGGATCCGGAGTCCACCTCCATGTCGCACTGCTGACCCTCAATCTTCACCTTGACGTGTGCCTTGCCTTGCGCTGGAAACTGCACGGCCCTCCCGTTGATCTCCGTTACGTAGTGGCAGTCCTTTAGAAAACGAGTTGCTGTGGGCGGTCTGCGATGCTCCAGTCTAGGTGCTCCTGTCGCTCCCGACGCCGCCGATCTACAGACCCTGGCGATGTGACCCGTCTTTCCGCACGTCCGGCAGATAGCATCCCTGAAACGACAACTCTTCCTTTCATGGTTTCCGCCACAACCTGGGCAACTGCCTCGGCGATCTCTGTGCACTGTGCAGGCCTGACGCACCGACTCGACCCCACGGACTGGGCTCTGGCTCGGAGTAGCCTCTAGCTCGTCCATGGCATGCGCAACTTCTATCTGTGGCTTAGTGGCCTTGCGACTGGCATCAAGCTCCTCTCTTTCATAATTCTCCGTGGCGGTGGCCTCTTTCAAGGCTGAAGCAAGGGTAACCTCTTCTTTAGCCACGATGCGTCTTCTGGCTTTCTTGCTGCTCAGACCACCAATAAACCGATCCAGGAGAGTCTCTTCCAGATTTTGGAAGCCGCAGTGCTGAGCGAGCTTCCGGAGTTCAGCCAGAAATGTGGATACAGACTCCCCAGCATGCTGCTGCCTCTTATGGAACTCCATCCGCCGGGCCATCTTGGTCTCAGTAGGCGCCAAGTGGCTTGTTAGGCAGGCAAGAATATCTTTGAGAGATGTCTCACTCAGCTTCGCTGGAGCAAGTAATGCCTTGGCCAGCTTGAAGGTCTCGGGCCCACAGTAGCTCAGGAATGTGGCCCTTCTTTTGCTGGCATCGGTGATCCCTTGAGCCACTGCAAAGAACTCGAAGCGTTCGACGTAGTCTTCCCAGGTGTGGGGCTCTGATGGCTGGAAGGGCTCCAATACCCTTGGACTCTCCATTGTCCTAGCGGGCAGGGTCGTCTTCTCAGCTGGCCAGTGAGTCTTGTTCTCAGCTGCAATCCGGACTCTGAGGCAGGGTTGTGTTTAACCGCTCCTCAGCATTCCGAATCCCACCTTCGTCGCCAGTTGTTGTGACGTGGGGTTTGTGATTTCAGCTCTCTTGACAAAACATGCTGGAGACAGTTCTCTAGTAACAGCTCTTTATTAAAGTGAACAAGACTGAAGACTGAGGAGAGGAAAGCTACATTTATAGGGACAGGGGACTAGCTAGGAAGGGATACATTTTGGAGGGAACAATATCAAGCAATCACAGTGCTGCCTTTTGGAGGAAACCAATAAGACAGAGGATCCAAATACAGCAGCTTAAATGAACCAATAGTAGCTGTACCCTCTGGAACCAAAAGGCAGTTACTTTATCCTAATGCAAATACAGACAATAATAATACAGATATAAAATCCTTTGACTCAATACACAACAGTGGCCACACCCACTTTTTGACCACTGGAATGCAGGTCATTAGAGGGTATTGTGGCCTTTGGAATGGGGGGGGGAGTCATCCCTGCAGTATGTATTTCCATGTCCTATACAAAATGCTTTGAATGAACACCAGCTTTGTATATTATTGAAATGGTAAAATACAGTGGTACCTCAGTTTTCAAATGTAATCAGTTCCGGAAGACTGTCCTACTTCCAAAGCCGAGGCACAAAGGGCGGCCTGCAAATTCAATAGAGAGAATTGGGAAAAGAAACCAAAACAACTCAGTGGAAGCCATCGGAATTCCAAGGCACATTCAAAAATGGAAGCATTTACTTCCGGGTTTTAGGCATTCAAAAACCGAAATGTTTGACTTCCGATATGTTCAAAAACCGATATACCCCTGTACTTGCAAGGGTGAGCAGGTTCCATGCTTATGAGATCTATTCTTGGTACTCGGGGAAGACCTTTTTATCTTCAGTGTTTCTGATTCTAAGATTAATTTTAACAACTTTTATCTCTCTTCTATCTTTTGTAACTGTATTGAACACCAATCAGATACTACAGTGATAAACATGTATAAACTGTTGAAATAAACAAATACGCAAGCCAAACTGCTTCCAAGTGTATCACACACCCCATACATTTAAAGCACATCAAACAACCCTCAAAGAATTCTGGGAACTTTAGCTTGTCAAGAGCCATGGGAGCTTTAGCTCTATATGTGGTAAATTACAGTTCCCAGAATTCTTTGGGGTTATGTGTGCTTTAAATGTATGGTGTGTGCAGTTCTAGATTAAAGCAATAGGAGGCCCTGGGCTAGGAGACTTTGGGAGGACCAAACTTATAACACATGATCGTGAGAAACAATGAAACTACCGTAGAATGTTGCTGAAATTTTAGCATTGATAAAAAATATCGTTTATAATTTTATAACCTTTAATAAGTTTACAAAAATATGGAATTAAGGAAGGTATTCACACAAAACAGTCTGCATTTTTTTTTAGTGGTAAAAGGCTGAGGACCAGCTAGATTACAAGGCTCTGGGATGCAACTTGATTACTCCATATGTAAATCCAGCACTGGCGACACGTGAACAATGTGTGTATATTACATTTCTATTGAGAAGTAACAGTAACAGAAGTGCATTGAGATACACAGAATCTCCACCTCGTGGGTACAAATCTGGAGTGATGCCTTTTCAAAGTCTGTAATATTGTAAGTCGGGGACCGTGTGTTCCTCTAAAACGCTCGTGTTCTTTCCAAGTGATGACACCATAGCTGCCAAGTTATCCCTTTTTTTAAGGGATTTTACCTTATGCTGAATAGGCTTCCTCGCGAGAAAAGGGAAAACTTGGCAGCTATGGATGACACCCATATGTCGTTTATAGTACTGGGGGGCGGGGAATGCAAATACACTTTTGTCGTTTAAAGAAGAGAGGACTGCGTGATGCTCGGGGTCCCCTCTATAAGATTCAGAGGCCAGATTGGACAAGAGAGGCGACAGAGAAAGAGCGCAGGCAGGGAGAGCTAGAGGGAAACCCGGCCGGGCCGCCTCCACAATAACCCCGCCACCCTCGCCGCGCGATCCCCTCCGGCTTCTGCCGCGCTGAATAGGAAAACCACGCCCCTATGCCAGGAACCATAGCGCGGGCAAGCCCTTCGTCTCTTCCAGCGCGCCTGCGCGCCTCTTTCTGCACATGCGCGGCGACAGCCCCCCCCCCCCCCAGCGGAAGCTCTCGGCTCCTTTGCGGCAGGTCGGTTCCTGCTTTTGGTTTCGGCAGGAGGGGAACTGCATCCGGGGCGAGGCTTCGCCTATTGTCTGGGTTACGGAGGCGGCCTGTGGGACGCCGCGCAGCCTCTCTCTCTTCAGCGCGGGGTTGCCGCCTAGAGGGGAGGCCTGCCGGGCTTGGGGCTGAGGGCTGCCTCCTCATGTGCCCGCGAGCGGCTGCTCGGCTCCAGTGAGTAAGTCCAGCCGCAAAGGCGCCCGCGCCCGCGAGGTCTTCTTTCCCTGCCCGCCTCCCTGCTTTTCCCTCAGCCGCTGGCGCCCTGTGCCCAGCGGCGGGCTTCGTCCAGGGGCTGCTGTGGGGCGCCGCACCCTCCCTCCCGTGGCTTCATTTTGTGCTGGGGGTGGGCATATACCATCCCGCCTTCAAGGGAGCCTCCCCCGACCCAGCCCTGCTTTGCATTCCCACGACCCAGCTTTCTCTGCAAATTTAAGCTCGTGTCGTGCAAGAGTTCTGAAGCCCCACATGGTTTTCTTTTCTCTCCCTCCTCATCCCCCACCAACAGCTGGTCACAAAAGAAACATGCATGCATCTCTCTGTCCTTTTCTTTTTTTTTCTCCCCACAGTGGATCGCAGCTCGAAGAGGCGGCAGGTGAAGCCCTTGGCAGCTTCCCTGCTGGAAGTTTTAGATTATGACAGTTCAGATGACAGTGACTTTAAGGTTGGAGATGCTTCAGGTAAACGCTTCCCCCCTCCCCCTCCTTCTTTTCCCGTTTTGACATAGTTTTGTGTTGTAGGGTTCTTCCACTAGTTATGCTTAATTTAATTGCTTATAAAAGTAAACTACCGTTACTTTTTGACTTCTGATCTGCTGAAAGGATGAGAACATTGGTTATGTATATATAGCACAAGTGTTTTTTTGTTTTTGTTTGTTTTGCTTTAGAAGTTAAAATTATAATGTAGTTGAGTTTAGCAAGTGCTGAAGGGATACTGGGAGAATTGATGCGGGTGGCGTTGTGGTCTAAAACACTGAGCCTCTTGGGCTTGCTGATCAGAACGTTGGTGGTTCGAATCCATGTGATGGGGTGAGCTCCTGTTGCTCTGTCCCAGCACCTGCCAACCTACCAGTTTGAAAGCATGCCAGTGCAAGCAGGTAAATAGGTACCGCTACGGCGGAAAGGTAAACAGCTTTCCCGTGCGCTCTGGCCTCCGTCACAGTCTTCCATTGCTCCAGAAGCGATTTAGTCATGCTGGCCACATGACCTGGGAAGCTGTCTGTGGACAAACGCCAGCTCCCTCGGCCTGAAAGCGGGATGAGTGCCGCAACCCCATAGTCGCCTTTGACTGGATTTAACCCATCTAGGGGTACTTTACCTTTTTTTTATTGGGTGAATGACTAGCATGTAGCACGAGGCAGCAGGATCTTGAGGGTTAGAAAGTTGGGAGAGGTTTCGGATTTAGAAATAAAGGGATCTAGGCCCCTCCCCTCTTCCCTGTTGCAAGGTGGACAGCCTGAGATCTTGAAGTCTTTGGCATCTTCTTTCAGGTAGTCTTTACTCCACCTAACTGCAGTATCTCTACCTTGATCCCCCTCTCCCTGATTTGGGGTAGTGAAACTGGCTGTCCAGATGTTTTTGGACTCCCATAATCTCTCATTATTAGCAATGTGGGCTGGAGCTGATGAGAGTTGGAGTCCAACAACACCTGCACATTCCTCACCGCTGCTGTGAATACACTAGTTAGCTGCCTTGTTTACCCCCCCCCCCAAAGCCAAGATGATTCCGACCCAGTTCTGTTTCAGCCAGCTTTCCAACACTACAATCATGCAAGGCACTTTCCCCTCTCTCTTCTAGTCCTCCAATTATATGATTCCCAAAATCTTTAGGGTTTTTTTTCCCAAAACCTACCCATATACCGTGTTTCTCATATTATAAGACACGTCTTATATTTATTTTTTCCTCAAAAACACACACTATGGCTTATTTTCAAGGGATGTCTTATTTTTTTTCCTCCTCCTCCTCCTGCCGAGGCCGGCATTGCTGCTGCGCCTATCACTATGTCTTATTTTCGGGGTATGGCTTATATTCCTTGAATGCTTAAAAATCCTGCTATGGCTTATTTTATGGGTATGTCTTAAAATATGAGAAACAGGGTACTTATTGACACATTACTAACCTTCAGGAAAGTCCTCTGATCAGTGCAATGACTGACTACTGCTGGGGAGAAGAAACATTGATTCTTCCATAATGGGGATGGGGCCTAGAGCTGTATATTTGGTCATTCTGAATTCAGCAAAGAATGTGACACATCAACTTTTGGTTGAATAGTTACAAAGTCCAGTTAAACAATTGCAGAATTTTTGCATGTAAGAAGGATGTACATTTCGGAATATCTAGGAGGATTCCTTCTGTCTTGTAGTGACTTGTTTAGCTTATGCACTCTTGGTGGCGCTTTCATTGTCTCAGAACTATGCACTGAAAGTAAGGGCAGCTTTGGCTATGCATGTATTATGTCATATTTTGCTTTTTCACCCATGCTACACACACAAAGGTACACACACTAATTACAATAGAGGAGGGACATTTTTTTAAAATGGAAGACTTATTTCAAGTTTACACTGAAAGTGGTTCCAGTGCTAAATTGCTTTCTCAGAGAAAGCATTCACCACCTATTGGTTGATGAGTGGATATAGCATGCTTTGCTCCAGCAAAAAAGCAACCAGGAACTCACTTTAAGCTCCTGGTTGTTCCTTTGAAGCCACATCAGTATGTGCTCCACACATATCATTGCATAAGATGTTAGTTGCAGTTTGGGTGAAATGGGTAAAATGGCTTCATGGGCCTGCAGGCTGGACATTCATCATCTTTGCTTTGAAAGCCATTGCAGCAATTGATTTGAGGTTGTTATAAGTGAACAGTCAGATTAGCACTTACTTAAATAGCTCCATATGGTTACCAGCTTTGCTTGTGCACCAGGTGTTGGCATGGGGCAATCTCTCATGAAGAGAAGTCTGCTTCGGCCACACTGCCACTTCAAAACCATGTGAATATGTATTTATAAGCAGGTTTGTAGTGATGAGGTAGACCACATCAAAGTTCATACCGTGGGAGATGCAGTCCCTATTTCCTCCTTACACACTGGAGCCTTTTTAAGTATTCACATTGTGATAAGTATACATCTTCATCCACTGTTTCAGAGCATCAAGCAAAACCTCTTTTAAGATGTGCACATGCCTAAATTATTATATAAGTGCCATTTTATCATGTTTGCATGTGGATTTGAATTTTGAATTTCAGTATGGAAGGTGGGCTTGCAAGTCGCTATCAATCTGATCTACTTTTTCTGAAGCAGATAATATTAATTTATATACAGTCGTACCTTGGAAGTCAAACGGAATCCATTCCAGGAATCTGTTTGACTTCCAAAATGTTCGAAAACCAAATCACTGCTTCTGATTGGCTGCAGGAAGCTCCTGCAGCCAATCAGAAGCTGCGGAAGCCTTGTCAAATGTTCAGATTCTAAAAGAACATTCACAAACTGGAACAATCACTTCCGGGTTTGCGGTGTTCAGAGCCAAAACATCCGAGTTCAAGGGAGTTTGGGATCCAAGGTATGACTGTAATACAGTACTTTATATACCGGTAATATTTATAGAAATAATTCAAGTTTGATGTCTCTTAACTTTGCAAGCGTGAATACTGTGTTGGTTAAATGCAATTCCTTGAGTACCTCTTTTATATATTTTTATTTGCAATATTTTAAATAAAGTGAGTGAAATATAGCATTGCTTTTTGTCTCCATAGTTGTCTGAGAATAATTGGATTGCCATGTTAGTGTATAGAGATGGTGGATGTTAAAGTTTGCAGATTTTGCTGTATAAGAATGTTGAAGTTCAGTCACATTTTAATTCTTCAAAACTTTGAATGAAAAATGCTGAATCTTACGGCTTTGTGACAATTTTGCTTATAATTGTTGACACAAAGCCTTGATTTGTATTTTACTGGAGTCTTGAAATGAGACTGATGGAAGTATTTGGAGCACAATAAATAATAATACTTGCAACTGGTTTACTTGGCAATACAGGTTTACCTGTGTTTATTTTAGAAGTTGTCCCTAACTTAGATTCCATGGCTCTTTCAGAATCACTCTTTGTTTACTGTCCTCAAGTCATCTGCATATGACTATTGTGAGGAAACTGTACTTTATGGCCCTTTGAATATTAGAGATAACAACCAAGATGTAAGTGAGATAAATGAAAAGCCCAAGATATTACAAGCCCTTTTTGTTCTCTCCTTTTGTCATCTTCCCTTAAAACTATGATTTATCCCTTACAGTGCTAAGTCATGGTTTGTTTTAACCATGTTTCTTTCAGCAAGCTATGACTTTCTCACAGCCATGGTTTGTTCCTCAAAGCTTGGTTTGTTTTCATGCTGTTCTTGACTATGTGCCATCCAAGACACTCGCCAAACAAACTGTTGTTAAGCAATATTGTTGGAATCATACATAGTAAGCCAGCAACAAACCATGACTTCATATCATGTCTTGCTTCTAAAATGTTCAGTCTGCTGAGCTCAGTTCAAACAAAACACACTTTGTCCAGCTCAGTGGTCCCCAAACTTTAGGGTTAGCACCCTGGTTCCACAAACACATCCCCAGTGCCCCCTACCCTACCCCATAAAAAGCATCATTCAGAATAGTGATTTGCACATACCACTCAGGAAGATGATAACACAGTAAAATTCAAAACAATAACAGTTAATTCCACTGTCATTCAAAATGCAATTAAAACTATTTAGTTTAATTATTTCAACAATTTGATGAACCTAATCCATTGATTCCTGCTTTTCAAAGTCTCGTAGTCATTTACACCTCCAGCCCCTCATGATGCCCCCTAGGTAATCCCACTGTCTCCTGGGGGCAGTAAGCTGAAGTGTTTTGCTTTGCTTTTAATGCTAGCATAGCACAAATAGGCCATGAACCTCTTTTTTCTTTTCAGTATCTTGAAATAGGTTTTCTACAACCAAGGGGTGTACAAATTCTAAAATTTGTACGTACTGTACTGTACAGACAGTAGGTCTCTAACTCAGTCATTCTCATATGTGTACTTCTACATGTGCACATCTTCCTACAGGCACAGCATTTAGTATTTTGAGGAGGGGGTAACTTTATTTAAAATCTGTTATTTGTAAGTCTTGCCTAGTGACAGGCAAATTAGGTAAATTTGTTGACAGAGTTAACATCATGGGTTCTGATCCTCAGTTGCTTGGCAGGTTAGAAATGTTTTGTACATATCATCCAGTTTTAGTTTGCATACCCAGTTTAGCTTTTTCTTCCTCACAGTTTACATGGAAATACAGTAGCTGTGGTTAAAAAAAAACTTTTTTTTTAAAAAAACTTTTTATTGGGTTTTATAAACAAGGATCATAGGAATAATAAATGATTCAAATAAATAGAGCAAGTCATCTCATGACATTTGTGTATCACAAGAAGCACAATAAATTTGCAGCAATATTTACAACATATGGAAACCCTAAAATGTTTTACGGTAATAGCACAAATATGTACAGACATTTAAGCAATATAATATTTGTCAGTGTCACTAAGCAAGTAAAGCCAAGATGTAATCGGTGACTTGTTTGTCAAGTTATATATTCATTATTATATGAATGAAATATATTTCTGTATTTTTTGCCATTGAAATATTCAAGACACTTTTTACCATTACTTTTTATGTTTGTGTTGACATTTTTGGTTAAACAAAATGTCTCTTTCTACTTGTTAATACAGTAATAAGATAAATTACACAATACTGTGGCTGCTTGGACAGGTGGTGTTTGGTCAGATTGAATTGACTGCATAAAATGATCATTGTCTTACTAGGTAGACATTAAAATAAAAAAAATTCCTTCAGTAGCACCTTAAAGACCAACTAAGTTTTTATTTTGGTATGAGCTTTCATGTGCATGCACACTTCTTCAGAAGTGTAGGTAGACATTATTCAACAACATTGAGTTAGGTGTCTGTGCAAGGCGGTGGGGCAGGGGTGAGGGATCTTCATACTGTGCTGAGCTTTGGGCCATGCAGAAGCAGTGCAATATTATACTGCTTCTGTCTGCTCCAAAGTGACGTGAGAACTTTCCCCATTCCTGCAAGATATACAGTGGTACCTCGGGTTACAGACGCTTCAGGTTACAGACTCCGCTAACCCAGAAATAGTACCTCGGGTTAAGAACTTTGCTTCAGGATGAGAACAGAAATTGTGCGGTGGCAGCGGGAGGCCCCATTAGCTAAAGCGGCACCTCAGGTTAAGAACAGTTTCAGGTTAAGAACGGACTTCCAGGACGAATATATATATATATATATATATATATATATATATATATATATATATACACACACACACACACACACACACACACACACACACACACACACACATATATATACATACAGTATATAAAATTAAGTTTTTGCATAAATTTTCCATACATCGTTTAACTTTCATTCATGTCTTATGAATTAAGTTCTTAACCCGAGGTACCACTGTATTCAAATGGACAACTTAGTATGTGACCCAGACACTGGAGGTGATACTCAAGACTTTTCAACTACTATGGTCACAAAATTTGCTTCTAGGAACCTGCAGCTCTATTTTTGGAGGTATCAGGTCACATGTTAGGTTCTTCACACAAATGAAGATTACTGTGGTTAGATTCTGCCACGTGGGAAAAGTTCTAAACACCTGCAACTGGCCTAACCAAAGAAGTGCTGAAACCAAATTTATTCATGTATGCTGTTGGTAATTTGTCAAAGATGATTTGCATATGCTGCTGGTGATTCTGAGCACACTTAGGCAAACAGGGCACAGCAAGGTGTTAAAAGTAGTCATTTCAATGTTTATTTTTATTCTGGCTTGTGTTCCAAAAGGGCCCCCAAGGCATTGATATTTATGAAATATAGTTGAATGTGTGTTTTACTATGAGTTTTACACTTAAACACACCAATATCATATTTCTGCTGTTGGCTAAAACATGGGAGTGTGGAAGAAAATCTTGATTGGACCATTTTAGTATTTCCAAAAGTCTTAATTGAGCTAAGAGGAACCGGTGCTCTTTGCATTGATGTGATGCCTGTGATGATAGGATGCATTTTATAGAGACACAGTACTTTCTTATTTGTGAGTAGGATGGCATGTATAGTAAAATGGTGACCAATGAATAATTATATCAGTACTCTATAGAATAATTTTTCATATACTGGTAGATTTGGAGTTATAAATACCTGTAGTGTTTCCCCCCCACAAAGGTAAAGTATTGACTGATCATAAAAGTATTTTACTTGCACCAGGTATCAAAAGTTGCAGTGGTAAGGTTGCAGGCGAGTAATAGTTTTCATTCATACGATTTCATATTTGTGAAGTGCTGGTAGTTTCTTTTAACTTTAGGTTTACTTTAATTATTGTGTTATTATCACATAACTGTATTGTTATAATCAAAGAGTATTATAAAATTACAGCTAGTGTTTAGTATTGTACTGAATTATGATGTTTAACCAAAAACAAAAAAAAACAAAAAAAAAAACAAAATCAAAATCAAGCACCCCCAACAACCTTTTGATGCACCAGTGCTAGAACTGGAAAACATTTCAAATCCCTTGGTGCACACATTGAATTTTAGTCATGCAAGGCTATAAAAAATAGTTATTTTTTAAAAACCACAAATTGTGAAATAACTACATTGTGGGCACAATTCTGTGTGAAACTGCATACTCACTTTCTTTAAATCAGCTACTCAGTTTTTAGTGTAGCATGTTTTCATGGAGCAGTTTGGGTGCTGGGCTGAATATCTGAAAAAGGTTTCCTTCCTATTCATATTATGCAGGGTAATAGAGCCAGAGCTTCTTGCTGTTCTACAAAATACAAATCATTCTTCATCAGTAGGTTTGCAATACTAAAAAAGCTAATTCAATTGGAGAGAAAAAAATTGAGCCAGATGAAAAATAGGCTATTAAGGGAAGAATAATTAAGTTGACTAAGTTGGTTGCCTCAAGCCTTTTTTTTTTTTAAAAAAAACAAACTTCTTTTTTGGTTCATTTTGCTTTGGAACTCTTTTTTTAAATTTTCATATGCTCAACAGATTCTGAAGGCAGTGGACATGGCAGTGAAGATGGATCAAAGGATAGCGGCGAAGGCTCCTGTAGTGATTCAGAAGAACATATCTTGGAGGAAGAGCTGGCAGAAGAAGAAAAAGTAGAGGACGAACAACCTAAAAGCTCAGGTGGAGAAGAGCTGCCCATAACAGAGAAAGAGGTGATTAAAACTGAGAAAGAGGAAGAAGAGGAGGAGGGGGTGGATGGAGAAGAGAAGCCTATAAAGAAAAAAGAGAAAGAGAAACCCTCAGAAGTGGATGCTGGCATTGATGAGCAGACAAACGAACCCAAAAAATGGAATTTGCGAAGAAACCGCCCTCTGCTAGATTTTGTTTCCATGGAGGAGCTGAATGACATAGATGACTATGACAGTGAAGATGACAATGACTGGCGTCCAACTGCTGGGAAGAGGAAGGGGAAAAACACACTACGTAAAGAGGGAAGTGATGCAGATAATGAGGATGATGAAGATGATGGGAGCGGGAGTGAGGAGGATGACAATGAAGAGGAAGGCAATGAGGAAGAGGAGGAGGAGGAGGATGATAACAGCAGTGCTGCTAGTGATGGCGGATCCAAGAAGAAAAAAGCGAAAGCTCTTAGCAGAAATAGTGCTGATGAGGAGGAGCTGACAAATGATAGCCTGGCCCTTTCACAAAGCAAGAGCAATGAGGTAGAACAGCCAACTTTCTATGATACCTCTGATGAAAAATGGAAATACTCTGCAGTGTGATTGTTTTGAAATTGCTCCCTAAAGCTAGGTGATGTTACCAGATAGTGATTGCATTAATGAGCTGCAGAGTTGTCCTTAATAATCATTAAGATAAATGTGCACCAGCCTTATATCTGAATCCAACAGCCTTTGAAAACCAGTGGGAATCTTCCATTGGCTTCAATGAAATTTGGATTTTAGGCTATATTAAAGAAACTTACAATAAATTAATGTTAGGTAAGAGTCTGCACCACACTGCACACAAATCAGGACTACATTCGGGATGTATTGCAGTAAATAATGCATACTAATGCTAATTAAAGATTAAGGGAGTATGAGTTTGTAGGCTAAGCCTGTGACTATTGCTGGAGATAGTGCCTTCAGGTTTAGTTAGGGGTTTCTTATGCATATTGAAATGATGTGTTCTGGTATGTACTCTTAAAAGCTGTGAATGAACACAGGTAAAATTAAGAGGGGCTTAAGTGCAATCCTATGCAGGTCTGCACAGAAGTAAGTAGCACTGGAAACACTGGTTGCAATTCTATACACATACTCAGGAGTAATCTCCTTTGAACACAGTAGGAATTGCTTCTGAAAGAACCTACATGCGTAGGGTTGCACTATAATGGCATTATAGAGATGTTCTTGGATTTTTGGCCGGAATGAAGTCTATGTATCCCATTTTACTTGGACATAGGAATAGATTAAGGTGTTTGTGGAGTGGGTATTTTGATTTATTGGCATTCTTAAAAAAAATCTTATTGTTCAGACTTGCACTATGTTAATTAGATAGTGTAAATGTTTAAGCACAAGCTTTTATCTTTTGGTTACTGACATGCTTGAAGAGAAGAACTCTTTAATATGAGTGCCTCTAAGTATGTACAGGGTCTTTCTTTCAGCAACACATAATATCAGTCCAGTACCACATAGTTATCTGTCATACCATTGTCTATCACTGGACCAGTCAGCTTTCCTAACCTATGTTCATACTTAATAGTTGCTCATTTTATTATTTTTACATTGAAAATATAGCCTCCGTTTCTCCAACAAAATGGTGCTTATTCTCAGGCAAGTGTGTATAGCATCAGGGCAGCAGAAGCAAACTCCATTTAATTCTTCTAAGTAATGATGGCATCATGGTTTAAGGGAGTTTTAAATGAGAAATTGTTTGTGCTCAGAGTATTTTATATATTTCTATTTTTGTTTGAGTTCTTTGCTCTAGTACAGGCATCCCCAAACTGCGGCCCTCCAGATGTTTTGGCTTACAACTCCCATGATCCCTAATTAACAGGACCAGTGGTCGGGGAAGATGGGAATTGTAGTCCAAAACATCTGGAGGGCTGAAGTTTGGGGATGCCTGCTCTAGTATATTAGGAATGTAGCAGCAGCAGATCAAGCAGGGAATAGTAACTGAGTTAATCTGGGGGAACACTATTATTGGTCCCTCATGCACCAGAGGCAGGGCTTACATTAGTGATGAGTCATGCCTTTAATTTAGTCGTCTAACTCTATGGAATGCCCAGTTGGAATCAGGCTGGTATCATCCCTGCTAAGTTTCAAACACCATGTTTAAAATTGTTTTATTTCAGGAGGACATTGCACCAAAAATGCTATTCTAATGTTTTATTCTATGATATTTTAATCTATGTTTTATATTATTGTTTGTTTTAATTTTTGTAAGTCGCTTTGAGACCCAGATGTGGTGAAAAGTGGAGTATAATTTTTTTAAAAATAAATAAGGTAATACACATGCCAATCTGAAACAGGGTGGGGGATATATGAATCTCCAGGTGTTGTTAGGCTACAAATTCTATCATTTCTAACCATTCACCATGTTGGGTTATAGGAGTTGGAGATGGGCTGATGGGAGTTTACCCAGCTGTTTAATAGCTGAAAAGCATTGTTTCTGGCAATCCCATGATTACTGATTGAGAATGTTTTCAACTGTTTGTTTTTCAGAATATTTTTAGTTGTTGTTTAAATGGTTTATCATTGTCTGCTACCGTAGCTCCTTTGAGAGGAAGGGCAGAATATAAATCTAACAACAACAACATATGGAGGTTCTTAGGTTCCCCAGCTCTGCTCTGTTCTGAAGCCCACCTCTTTGTGAGGCCATTGAGTCCAGGTTCAAAAATTACCTAGCAAAGTGATAGTTTGTAGTAGTAAATTATTTTTTAGAACTGAGCCTATTAACAGCACAGTCCTCTGCATGTTTACTTTAAACTACCATAAGTCCTGCTCTGTTTAATGATGAATTTGCTAGTAAATGTACTTTGGCTTGCTGTCTAAAGAGTGCAGAAAAATGGTCAAAGAGAGCAACCAAAATGGTCAAAAAGATGGAGCAACCCTCCTCTGAGGAAAGTCTGCAGTGTTGCAGAGAGGGATTAGTTTAGGGAAATGTCTGGGGGTGGGAGTGTGCCAGATGATAGAAGTGTATAAAATTATGCATGGTGAAGAAAGTGGATAGAGGAAAGTTTTTCACTTTCTCTCATAACACTAGAAACTAGGGTCATTCAGCAAAACTAATGGGGGGGAGATGAAAAAAAAAACTATGAAATTCACTGTCACCAAATATACTGATGGCTGATGACTTTGAAAGGTGGTATTAGACCAGTACTATCCAGGATCAGAGGCACCATGTCCCTGAATACTGAAAAATGTGAATGGAAGGGTGCTATTGTCCTGCATGAGGGCTTCACAGAGGCATCTGGTTGGCCACTATGGGAACATAATGCTGAACCAGATGGCCTTTGGTCTAATCCAGCAGGACAGCACTTATGTTCCTGTGTATTTTAGTACACCATCAAACTTTTAGTACCTGATGGTGATGTGCTGGTATGAAAGATACGGTGGTGTTTCCAGTAGTGGTACCTCGGTTTATGAACACAATTGGTTCCAGAAGTCTGTTCATAAACTGAAGCGTTCATAAACTGAAGCGAACTTTCCCATTGAAAGTAATGGAAAGTGGATTAATCTGTTCCAGACGGTCCGCGGAGTACTTAAACTGAAGCGTTCATAAACTGAAGCGAACTTTCCCATTGAAAATAATGGAAAGTGGATTAATCCGTTCCAGACGGGTCCGCGGAGTACTTAAACTGAAATGTTCATAAACTGAAGCATGGGTGTAATTGGTTACGGAAGTCTGTTCATAAACTGAAGCGTTCATAAACTGAAGCGAACTTTCCCATTGAAAGTAATGGAAAATGAATTAATTCGTTCCAGATGGGTCCGCGGTGTTCATAAACCGAAAA
Organism: Zootoca vivipara; assembly: GCF_963506605.1. Taxonomy (NCBI): domain Eukaryota; kingdom Metazoa; phylum Chordata; class Lepidosauria; order Squamata; family Lacertidae; genus Zootoca; species Zootoca vivipara. Next base: position 29,187,437 of record NC_083287.1, on the reverse strand, counting down.
TTCATAAACCGAGGTGTTCATAAACCGAGGTTCCACTGTACTGTACAGTGGTACCTGCGGTTGCGGATGAGATCCGTTCCGGAGGTCCGGCCGAATCCCGAGGTTTTCGCAACCGGAGGACCGCTTCTGCGCATGCGCACACGGCAAAACCCAGTAAAATACTTCTGGGTTTGCCGCTTTCACAACCCAAAGTTTACATTACCTGAGGGTAACGTAAGCCAAGGTGCTACTGGATCCATGTCTATGTAAGCATTCAGGAGCAGAGGCCAGTGGTCTAAATACTATAGCGATCTTGAGTGACAGTGGACAGAGTTATGAAAATAGTACATACAGGTACACACAAGTGATGAAGTCTTGGAGTCAGTGGGACTTACTTTCAAATGTATATTCAGGTCTGCAGAGAGATACATTAATTGCTGAATATCCTGGCATGTAAAGTGCATAGATAATGCGCTTTATAATCTCATCATGCGTGCTGTGAAGGAAGCTCACTCTATTACAACTGAATCCTTTGATCTTGCATCAGCAAAAAATTATCGTGGTTCTTTGCCTTTAGGACATATTTCCAGCCAAGTCTCGCAATACATTTTACAGGTATTAATAGCTTGAATCTCTCAAAGTTTGTCCGCAAGTTGGACTGCAGTCCAAAGGGAGCTATTTGCATGCATGTCTGCAGGTGTGAATTATGCGTGCAGCCGAAGTTGACTTTGAAGTTTTCAGTGCAGCATCCATGGCCACTGACCTCACAAACTGGCTCTAATAATGAAACTCCAACTATCATCATCTACGTTTGTGATGATGAAACCTTTGAAGAAAGCTCTGGCATGAAGGGTCTTGCATATAGGTGCTTTGGATTGTAAACCACATCTGTGTTCTATTTAAGGAATGAGGAAAATGAAGGCCAGGGAGATTAATTGCACTGAATCACATTGCTAAGTGTGATGTGCTGTTCTAAGTGCTGTTCTGCTAATGGCAATCAGTGCTGCATCTTTAAAGTTCAGTCCTTAGTGGAGACCTGTGTGGGGTAGAGCCAGCATTGCAATCTAGTCTTTCAAATTCTCAAGTCTGTCATCTATCACAGATAATCTATCCCTCTAGAATAGAATACTTCAGCCAATCCATATTTCACAAACTACACTTTAAGAGTTTTTAAATTATTGAAAGTTGAATGAAAACTTATTTAGGTTAAAGCAATTAAACTGTTGAGTCTAGATATTTATTTCAGTGTGGTCCTTGGTTCTTTCCTACACATGTCTCCTGTAGTTAGGTAGTCACAGGCCTAGCTGGAGGCACACACTATGTATCCATCTTACTGAAGGTAAGCTGGTCTGGATCAGATTAGTGCCAAATGGATGACCAGCTGGGAAACCCATGTACAACTACCTTGAGTTTTGTAGTTCTGTTGTTTGGTTTATATTGTGTTATATTCCATCCGGTGGTCTTCAGATGAAGAGCAATCTAGAAATAATACATAATACATCTGACCATTCCCTGTGGAATCATTTTCTGTTGAATATCTGAATATAGCATAGCCATGACTAAACTCTCCCAATGAGTTTCCTGGGACTGAGGATCAATGGCTGCATCTCTACTGTATCTTCATATAAAATATACTTTGTAGTATTTCAGTGCCTGCCATTATGAAAAGTTCCATAGTATTTCACTAAAGTTGTGAAGGGTTAAATGTGTCAGAAGTTGGATGATGAATTTCTACTTGGTTTCAAGCAGAATCCAAAGTACTCGGGTGGTAACTTAAATGTCTGTTTTCCATAATTAGGGCTGTTGCACAGTTAAAAAAAAATCTTAGCCAATTAATCATATGAATTTTAATTGATTAAACATGCATATATGTGTGTAAGAGGAAAAACACTTGTTTTTAAGGAAAAAGGCATGCTGCACACATCTGTCACATCAAACATAATCTTAGAAGGGGCATTCTTTATCTCAGGAGGAAATGCCTCTGCTAAGATGGTGCTTTCATATGTAATTTATATCTTATTCAGAAGGCACATAAGACACCTTATTGAAGCTAAGTGGGTCGGGATCTGTTCAGTACTTGGAATGGGAGGCTAGCTGGGAATCTCAGGTTCCATCACCCCATGGTGGAAGAAAGGCAAAAAGTTAGGACATACAATACAATAAAATTAAATGTATTAAAAGCAGGTAAAAACAAAACAAAATTTGCCTGATTAATTGGGGCAACTTTTTAGTCAACCAACATGTTTTTTAGCCTACAAATTATCAAATTAATTAATCAAGTGATGATTTAGTTGTAAAGGATTTGTAGCCACCTACCTGGGTGTACTTGCTTTTGTGCAGACGTATATAGAGTTTGGGGAGTTGCTCTAAAAGCCATAAAAACTGGAATCCTCTATAGTAATATCCAAGTGTCTCTGTGTCCAGTCCCTGTGTCCGTGGGATTGCGCTACTGTGCATGTGCCCGACGGACAGCCGTTGGGACTTGGAGGCTCACGTGCGCCGCCGGGACTGTAGGCTCTTGCCGCTCGCTGTGATGGGAGGGATTAACTACGTGAGGCGAAACAGGGTGGCGCTGGGGGAAGACGCGGAGTCCTCCTGGGAGGAGCTGCCGCCGCAGTCACCACCCCCCGCCCGCCAGCACCGGCCGGAGCCCTGGCAGTGCCGCCAACGCCAGTTCGCGGGGGCCAGACATGCTGGGCGCGGGGGGCGGTGCGGGGGCCAGGCCGGCCAACCCCTCCTTCGTCTTCTACATCAGCCCGGAGGAGAGACAGTTGGTCTGAGAGGAAGGGAGTGTGCGCGGGCGGGTGGGGCTGGCTGGCGGCGCGCGGGATGAGGAGGGAATTGGGACTCGGGGGAGAAGGGTTTATTTACACATTCCTGGTAAAATTAAATCGGGAGTCCCTCCAGGGAAATTATGTGTTTCTGTTAATGACCATGATGGTACCAGGGAAGTTCTCAAACAAGACATGATGACAATACACATAGTCCATCACCAATTATAGCTCACTGTTCTAGCACTCGTTAATTTAACGGGCTTCATGATACTAGTTATTACATGTTCTTGCAGCTTGGGAGAATGGGAGAACTTCCCCCACCATGTTGTTCTTTATTGTGTATACGCTCTAATGGCAGTGATATTCTTGGGAAGGCGTATAATAGCATTGGTAATAATAATGGAGCTGTGGCTGAAACCTAGGGAAACCTAAATGGTTTCTTTAAGGAGCTAATCTTGAGAAAGGCACAGGAACATTTTAGTCCCAAATCAGGAAACCCTGAATTAAATTCATGCATCATATAACATAGACTGCGATCCATAGAACTACTTTAGGCAAAGGCTTTTGCATGGCCAGTGGAATTTCTTACTTTTTTGTTTGAACACCTGTTGTATCTGGATTTAAAATTTCCCTCAGCTTCAAAAGTACCTTGGCACGAGACACGAGGCTGCTTCTTGGGGGAAATGAAATGTGTACAAGACAATCCTGACTTTGTCTCTATTCAGAAGCAATTATTTTTTCTTCCTCTATAACAAATATGCTTGTTTATTGAAAGCCAAGCCTAGCCCTTTAGCATTGTGGCTTCAACTTTTGTGTGTTTTAGTACTTAATATTTTGTAAGTTTGTGTTATACTTTCCCCAAAAATAAGACATACCTATAAAAGAAGCCATAGCAGGATTTCTAAGCATTTGCGCAATATAAGCCACACCCCGGAAATAAGACATAGTGATAGGCGCAGTTCTGGAGGGCACCAAGGAAGAGGGGAGGCTGGACTCGTAATTAAAAAATAAGACATCCCCTGAAAATAAGCCATAGTGTGTCTTTTTGAGGAAAACTAAATATAAGACAGTGTCTTATTTCCGGGGAACACTGTAGTAATGCATTGTTTGTTACGTTTGTATCCCCTTTTCTCTCAAGGAGCTCACAGTGGTATTTTGACATCATAGCATTTCCATGAGTTGATTTGGACTGACCTCAGGGTGAATTTGATTTAAATCACAATTTAAATCACTAGTCAGTAAGACTTGATTTAAATAATTTATTTTACAGAAAGACACCCCTGCTGGTATAATCTTAATATTACAACCAGAGGAAGGTTTCATTTTGGGAATAAATTTTTTTATTATGAAATTATTGTGTGGTTTAATAAGTTAACTGTTTATATTTGGACAACTTTTCTGCTGCACTTTATTGGAAGGAGAAAAATAATCATTTCCTTAGTAACAATTTAAACAATTTATTTAACTAAAACAATAACATTATAGTCTATGTATCCATGTTTTTTAACTATTGTGGTTAAACTTTTTTTTTAAAAAAAATCCCAACATAGACTGAGTTTCAGCACAAATGAAAAACTTAAAACAAATCCTTATTTACTGATGAATGCTAGCCTTTGGACTATAATGTAACTTAAATAGAAAACTATCTTTAGAAATATTTTTTCCTCCAAAAAGCATTTTTATTTTAAATATCCAATTTAAATCAAAAAACCCGATTTAAATAAAAATTGATTTTTTTTAAAAAAAATCATTGATTTTTATCCACCCTGGCTGACCTGTATGAATTTTGAAAATTGGGGGGGGGGGCAGAGGAAATGACCGGGGGCCCAGCTAACTTACTGCATGACTGCAAAGGAAGGAGATTGGAGTCATTTGTTGCACCTTAGTTTGGCAGTGTTGTGTAAGGTATTTGGCAGGACCGGAGAATCTGTGGCGCCATAGAAGTTGTTGGACTACAAGTTCCATCATCTCTGACTGTTGACTGTGTTTCTTGGTCTGATAGAAGCTGGAGTTCAACAACATTTGGAGCTCCAAAGTTTCCCCACCACTGGTATATGGCATGTATGATTTGTAGGCTTAAAACTAGCAATTCGAAGCAAGAGATTGCAAAGTACAGTATAAGGAGCAGGAGCTGGAAAAGAGCACAAGGGGAAACAACAAGGCTAAGAATGCCAGGCCTTTGTGAGAGTGCTTAGGGCTATTGTAGATGTGATGCGTCCATCGTTCACATAGTGTAACATAAAACATAAATAGATAAGAAGTAAAGGGCTTGAGGAATCATGTTCACTTACAGTTCTAACATAGGTTGCAGGCTCAAAACAATGGTAAATCATGGTAATGCCTCTTCTAATATAACAAGTGTATTTTTACTTTTCAATGATAGGACTCGCTGATTCTTGAGAAATCTCAGAACTGGAGCTCTCAGAAAATGGACCATATTATGATTTGCTGTGTTTGTCTTGGGGATAATAGTGAAGATGCTGATGAAATAATCCAGTGCGACAATTGTGGAATAACAGTGCATGAAGGTAATTCTATCATTACTTCAATTTGCAACAAATAATGAGGTGAATTTGTTTTCACACAGTGGCAATGGATACAATACTTTCTAAAACTGTTTGGTATTTCTTGACTTTCAGATATGGAAGATTAAATCTGCAACCATGAATTTGCATGCAGTCAAACCTGCTTCATGTTTATGAAAACTCAACTGTTAATTTGTATTTTTCCTTAGTGGAAAACAAATTAAAGCTATAATCCTTATGCCCTTCAGTTCCAGTATATAAAAGCTTCATATATTAAATGGTTTTGCCAATAAGATCTAACCCTGATCTTTTGAATAGAAACAAAGGATTTGTCCAGTGAATCTTTTAAATTCACAAAGGCAGTTGCTCCTCTTAATATAGTGTCATCCATTTAAGAAGTAAATGCTGATAGAAGGCATGCTAATGTATATAGTTTACAGTTGAGTGTGATTGATTTGTTTGTAGTATATTATCATTCAGACTAGTTAAAAGTGAACATAAAAACATCTTGAAATAAAGACACTGGTAGAGGTTAGATCCTATCCCAAATAGTTTGCATAGTGATTTATACTGCATCCATGTGAAGTTAAGGTTCAATTGCTTATCATTCCCAGCCCTAACAGTTTGCCTCAAATCAGATGCATAGACTCTTATTAAATTGGAAAGACATGTTTGGTTGGGACCAGAGATAGGGCTCTTTCTGTGGTCATACTCCGACTCTGGAGCTTCCAGCTAGGGTTGGGGTAGAAAGAGGGGTAGAAAGAGTGTATAAATGTTTTAAATTAATAAATAATTTGGCTGTCTCTCCTCTGGATAATGTGCAAAGAAGCTGTTTTCTTCTTTGGTGTATCACAAAATACAGATGAGCAACTCAAGAAGACAAGCAGATGGGTGTAAATATAAATCAACTCAGTGATAGTACAGTTGCAGATTGCTCATTTTAACTCACAGCCTAAGATACAGTATCCTTTCACATCGTGAAACTTCATAATCAGGGTTTTTGGACAAAGTTGAGAGGTCCGACAGTGTCTGTTGCAGCTTAAAGGATAATATGGATTGGGGTCAAATTGGCAAAATTAGCCTAGACAATGGAGTCTGAATGCAACTCCTTAGATCCCACACTGAAGAGAAGCAAGCAGCAAGCTATTTGCTTCTCTTTAGCTTAACTCTTAAGCTCCAGAAAGCTGAGAACTGGTGCTTTCACTTTGTTCTCTGCTGCCTGGGTTGGAGGCAGCATGAATACAGGGAAGCCCTAAGCCTTGTGTGTTTGGAAGCTCAGTCTAGACTTTCCTTTCTAGGAAATGCTTTCAACCACAATGGGAAGTGATTGTTTCGTTGGTTTAGAACAATGGTTTCCGGCATCAGGAGGTCACCGTATTTTCTTCGTTCAAGACTGAGTGGTGTGCCAGGTTCAGGCACCTGCAGCCACCCTTCTGGATTGGCAGGAGCCACTTCTAAGAGCCCTCAACAGATGCCTGATCGTACTGACCCCTGAGGCTGACACAGTTTTCCAATCTAAATGAATGTTCACTCGTGGTGAAAAAGAAAAGTGTTGGCCGTTGGAATATACTTGTGGGTGGTAAAATCTGCCACCTGCTCCTGATATTCAAAGGCCATACCTTTCTGCACTTTACGGTCCCTCATAATAACAGAGATTTTGCTAGATACATGTCTGGAACATTTTTTCCCCCGTTTTAAGATCTGGGTGACAAAATTCTATCAGTGCTTCAGGAAGATGTTACTTGCTTTAATTGGAAAAAAGTATATTTTATAAAGTGTTCCTGGGATAGATTTGCCCTTCTGTGGATAAATTTAAAAATAAAATCTTAAGCTCTTGCCTGTCACTTTAGATAACTGCTTTTGTGCTAAAATCTCCTAACTGATTTGTAATAGCACAGCACCCCCAGCTGGGGTGTCAGTTCTCCTGATGTACTGATTGCAGCATGTCTAAAGAAAACTGGTACATATCATTGCAGCCAATGTACTTGTGGGTAATTCACTTTCTGGCAATTGTCCTTGCATTGGTTCTATAAATTAAAGATATACTGCAATTTTCCTAAAATATTTTGATATCCCTTTGGCATTGTACACAGTGAAGAATTCACACACTTAAGAGTTGCATGAACGGGTGACTTTTCACCTATAATAAAATAGGTGCACAGTGCAACATTTGTCCATAGTTGAACTTTCAATCAATCTCACTCTTTCTTTGAGTTTTCTACTCACCTGAAGTAAATCTAATTGTTTTCAGTAGGCATTCAATATGTTATCTAGAAATCACCCATATGGTTAAAGTTAAGGTAAAGGACCCCTGGGCAATTAAGTGCAGTCAAAGGCGACTATGGGGTGTGGCGCTCACCTCACGTCAGGGCAAGGGATCTGGCGTTTGTCCACAGACAGTCTTCCAGGTCATGTGGTCAGCATGACTAAACTGCTTCTGGTGCGATGAACGCACAGAAATGAACGCACAGAAATGCCGTTCACCTTCCCGCCGCAGCGGTGCCAGTTATCTTCTTGCACCCCGCTGCGTGGATTCGAACCACCAACTTTCGGATTGGCAAGCCCAAGAGGCACAGTGGTTTAGACCACAGTGCACCCACATCCCAAATCACCCCTATAATAGGTTGTTAAAGCAGAGGATAATCATTGCTTTAAAATACTGCAGTATTTTCTGATGTCTTTTGAATTAATCCTCAATCCTCCTCCAGTAAAGCACAGTCAATTGTACAAATTAACAGAATATGACTTCCTGTCAGAGGGTATATGTAATGCTCCAAAATCAATCAAACAACCTTTGCAAAATGTGACCTAATTAGCCATTTGGTAGTACCTGCAAATTTGTAAAATAAAAATAAAAATGTAGGTTTCATTTGCCGAGGGAACAATCTTCAGAGTTACAGAAAGACAAATCAAAATGCATGGGTGTTTTCTACTTACTGCTTACTAATTAGAAGGCAGCTGCTTTTGGTTTTTTGAGTAGCTACTTCATCCAGAATAGTTGCCCTTATTCTCTCTCTCTGCATAGAGAATGCCCTTATTCTCTCTCTCTGCATAGAGACAACAGTTTTCCAGAAAGCTCATGGTAGTGTAATAGAGCTCTTGTGGCAGGAGAAACTGAAGAACAGGTGTTGCCTCCAAAAACCCTGTAATTGAGACCGTGAACACACATATGTCTAGTTGGCCACCTCCTTCAAAGAGCTCTGTCAGTTTTGCCTTACCTACTGTATAGCTCTAGCACTTACTGTATTGGGAAAATATCTTCATGTGCCCTTGCTTTCCATGTCTTATATTAATTCTTAAATATATCCCTTGATATAACATTTCTTTGATTTAATTCATTCATATTTTCTATCTTCCTAGGTTGTTATGGTGTTGACGGCGAAAGTGATTCTATTATGAGCTCCGCTTCAGAAAACTCCACTGAACCATGGTTCTGTGATGCCTGCAAATGTGGTGTTTCTCCGAGCTGTGAACTCTGCCCCAACCAAGATGGAATCTTCAAGGAGACGGATGCTGGCAGGTTAGTTAAGGGAGCTGTCATCAGAGGGATAGGTCCCTGTAAAGTCAGGCATAACTTCCTTCTTTTTTTCCTTCTTTCCTTGCAATGGTAGATTAGACTATAGCCAGGTTTCTATCGGAGAAACATAGCATTGCTGTTGCTTCTGCAATAGAGGTTTACTAGTATAATTCTGTGAATAAATTCACAGGTTCTGTTGTACCTTAAAGGTTTATGAACTACTCAGGAGGAGGACTAAACAAGCAATTAAATGTTTGGTCAGAACTGTGTACTGTGTTCTAACACACACAGTTTAAAGGATTATAAAATTTTCACTTTGTGACACTGGGTAGTCTTCTCATAGGTTTCTGTCTACTCAGGCATCCCCCCCTTTATTATTTCAATGAGTATACCTACTCTTCCTCTCATGGGAGCCCACTGCAGCTAACAACAAAAACTCATAATCAATATCAATACAAAATATAATTCAACATAAAAGTCAGCATTAAATTATACAAATGAAACTACTCCTCTTACGTTCCAAAGGCTTGCCAGGAAAAAAAGGTCTTAAGATGTTGCCTGAATTAAAATAATTGGGGGACAGATAGATGTTAATAGGAGGTAGTTCCATAACTGGGAAGTTTTATGTTGGGAAGTTGCTTGTTTCAAAAAGTTTGTCTGGAAATATGCCCCATATCAAAACTTTGCAGTCTGTTGTCCCATATTTTTCTTTAAAAAGTATGAAAGTACTTCCAAATTGTAATCTGTTAAGGAATTTTTAGACTGTCATTGAGCTGTTTAAGACACTGGAATATATTTCTTGGTGAGGCATTAACAAGCTTGCCAAACATGACCTGGTGCTTTCAAGCTTAATCGATTTCATTGCTCCTGTTATTAACACAATACCTCTGAAACTCAGCAGGACATTCCACACAGTCAAACTGAGCATGGTTCCATTTGCCCTTTTGTGCTTAGAATAACCTGAATATATTGAATCAGAAGTCCCAGCAATTTTAAACCATTCATAAATTTCTTGTATTCATGGGTTTGTATTTGTCATTTTGAATTTGGCTCTATACTAAACACTTTCTATTGAAATGGATGTTGGCATTTGAAACCACACACAGTAGGCCGTAATTTGAGTGTTTGCATTTAAAAGAACTGCACTCCAAGTTTAAAAATCTTGGCATTTACATCTTGTTCAATTGTCAAGTGTAAGAAAACAACCTATTTTATAAGCTGCCCTGAGGACTTGTTGAAGCCATATTGGCAGACTATACATTAATAAACAAATAAATAAATTGAACCCAGATTATAATGAAGCTAGACTTTCAAAAACTCAGTACTTTATCCAGCTGTGTAGAAGTGCCTTGTAGCAACAACTCTCAAAAACAGGATTCCCCCCTTGCCCCCGTCATAATCATCGTCCCTGCTCTCCCTTAACAGTGAACTTGGGGTGGTATGTACCAATATAAAGCGAATTGAGAAGAATGTATTGGCCTCTTGGTAGCGCACTGAGGTTTACCAAAATAAATAGGTTAAAATCAGATACTTAAAGATACTGTGGAAGTTAAAAACAAACATGGTAAACTTCCAAGACTGCACATGCTCAACAGCCATAGCAGTGGAAGTATAGGTGTGGAAAGTGCATGGCTGGCATGACTCCGAAACAGGAAAGATGGAAGATGCACGGCAATGTTTTGTTTTGAGTCCCACTTGTTCCCTTTATTACTGGACCTGGGAGGTTCCATGCCTATCAATCTGGAGCTCAAACAGGACCACCAAAAATAAGGTAGCAGTTTCTGCATATGCATACTTGACATACTAGGTATGCAGAAGTATATTAGTTGTAAATTAAAAGATATTAAGAAATGACCCTTCAGGAACCTATTGTAAGATGCTTTGTGGGCCTATGAAATGTTGAGGACAGTAGAGCCATGGAGTATTGAGGATTTTGGTTGAGAAAAAGAATAGAAAAGCAGGGAGAGAGTTGGTCTGCTTGAGCTCTAAAACAGGCATCCCCAAACTGTGGCCTTCCAGATGTTTTTGCCTACAACTCACATGATCCCTAGCTAAGAGGACCAGTGGTTGGGGAAGATGGGAATTGTAGTCCAAAACATCTGGAGGGCCGAAGTTTGGGGATGCCTGCTCTAAAAGCTTTTGGTATTCTGGAAGGGGTATTGGAGTTGGAGGGATGTGTGCCATGCAGGTCTTTTGTTTTTTGTTTTTAAAAAACTTTGTGACAGGAACATTTCAGGAGCACTAAAAGGACACCTTCCTCTTTTCTCAGTTCAGGACTGACACAATGGGGAAAGATTTCAGGAAGGTGGGAAAGAAGAAAAAGCTGTCCTTTTTTAGTTCACTCCCCCGCCCCACTGAAACTCCCTTCCTTGGATAAGATCAAAGCAATGTTAGTGATTCTCCCTTCCAAACAGGCTGAACATTTGAACATTCATGCTAAGGGCTGGGAATGTAACACATTTTCTTATGGTTGCCACTTATGTGTACATGATGTCAATGTGGAGTTTTGCAAACGGCTGTCAAATCTCCTGTGATCCCAGGACACCAAATTAATTATGTGCTACAAACATAACGTACTTTCCTTTCTAACTAAAAAATTGTCACAATGTTAAACTAAACCTGTTAATATTCTCTCTCTAATGAGGGATGACTTTATCTGATCTTCCCATTGGAGAGATTGAATAGATAGTGGAATGGTTAATTTGAAACAAATCATCTTTTTCCCCATGTACTCTTTACTTTCCTGAGCACCACTGTGGATATAATGTTTTGCTCTGTATATATGATATGATACTAACTGGGCTAAGACTATTGTCTTTACTTTGCTTCGGCTTTTTCCCTTCCCTTCACCAACATCTGTCATCTTAGCTTGGAGCAAAATGGATGGGGAAGTAACAAGAAAGATTATTCTTCTTTGATTACCCAATTTGTCTTAATTACAAGGTTCTCAAACATGTGCGGCTAAACAAATGAGCAGGAAAACATTTAGGCACTGGTATTAAAAGCAGCTGAAGCCGCCTCAGCTGTGAACTTGACTGACTTCTGTGCTTTTAATAAAGATTCAGGATGGAGTTCATACATAGGTGGTTAAGGAAATGAGACACTTGTGTGCCAATCATACTGAAATGGCAGTTTAAATCTGTAATACTACAGTACTTGTGTGACATGTACTAAAACATTTTGAGAAGGTCAGTATGAAGCAAGCAGCCAGCTGTTGGGTTTATCATAGATAAACTCCTACAGAGTGCAGCAGCATTTAATACACCAGTGGAGCATGAAAAAACTGTGCAAATTAAATTGAGAAGCAGCTGCTTGTTGAAGATGTGTATCTTTATATTGAACTCTGCAGGGTGCAATGGGGAGGTTGCATTAAAACGTACTATCAAAAATCACCAGCCAAAACCTTGGCTTTTTTTAAATAAAAAAAATAGAAGATAATGTGAATAAGAGCAACTATTTTCCTGGTAAAATTGTTACCAGTGCAACACATCAGTGGCATTTCATAAAGAGGGAAACACTCCTAGAATTTCAAAAAACAGAATATCTTTAAGTTGGTGGCTTCAGTATTTGGATCTTTTGGGTAAATTGCTAGATATTTCAGTGTTGCCTAAAACTCAAAACATTGATTAAAAAAAGACTCAGAAGTGACTTCAAATGAGTAAGATCTAAGACGGGGGTAGTCAAAATAATGACTTCTAAATATTTTGGACTGCAATTCCATCAACTCCAGCCAGTACAGTATAGCCAGTGGCCAGGGATGATGGGAATTGTAGTTCAAGGCATTGGAGGGCACCACATTGGCTGCCCCTGGTGTAAGGCCTTCACACTGGAAGTGCAAGACATGTACATAGATCAGAATTGCATTTCCACTTAAGAACAAACTAACAACAATTTTATAATATAATATAAGCAAAGATGTCCAAGCAGCTTCTGCATCTGAAAGATTGCCTTCAGATTCCTATTAAATAATATAGAATATATAACATTCATATCATTAGTACACTTCAGTCTCCCCCTTCTTCCCTCAGGATATCCACCCCAATCCCAATGGACACATCCTGGTAAAATTTTACTGATCAGCTATTGTAGGGGATGTGGGAATAAATTCTCTGCTGAGCTGTGCATTTGTAAATTTTCTGAAAGTGCTAAGCTAGCACAGGGTTAATAAATACCTATTTTGCGCAGATTTCCCCAACCAGGTGCAGATATAATATGAAAGCCGGCTGTATAGGATGGCACTACGGTATATAGGGTTTCTCCACCATTGACTGGCTAAAACAGTAGGGAGACTATCACAGGGTCTTAATTCAGCCTAATCTGTTCAAAGGGGAGTTGTGAAATATTTTTGAAGTACATATTAATTAATTGTTGTTACAAAAAAAATACATTCCTGTGCTATCATTTAGTTGTTTCAAAACCATGGTGACTTAATGTTTTAGTATTTGTAAAAGGTCCCATTAACATCTGGGTCACCTAAACTGTTCTTTCCCTGTCTGTAATTTTTTTAGTGCTCAGCTATGAACAGTAAATGCTTTCCTCTTTTGTTATAGATGGGTCCACATTGTTTGTGCACTCTATGTTCCAGGAGTAGCATTTGGAGATATTGACAAACTGCGGCCGGTTACTCTTACAGAAATGAACTATTCCAAATATGGTGCTAAGGTAACATTCAAATAGATATATTTTGGGGATAATTTATATGATTGTAGCTTGTTTTTTGTTTGTTTTCTTTTCAGTTCATTACAACTGAACGCTCAAAACGTAGCTCAGTTGGTTAGAGCATGGTGCTGATAATGTCAAGGTTGCAGGTTTAATCCTCATAAGGGACAGCTAGGGGGGGGGGTGGACTAGAACAGTGTTTCTCAACCTTTTTTGGGCCAAGGCACACTTGTTCCATGAAAAAAATCTCGAGGCACACCACCATTAAAAAAGTTAAAAAATTTAACTCTGTTTCCCTCTGGGGGGGGGAGAGGTTCCCTACCCTCTCACCTGGGTTGGGGGGTGGCGAGGGGCCCTCTCCTCCCTATCTTTCCCTTTTTCCTTTCTTCTCTTCCCTACTCCTCCTTGGGGGTGGTTGTTTCGGCGGCGGCAACGGCGCCAGCGGAATCGGGGCGTCCCTTGGCTCCCGGTGCCCCGGTTCTCCACGTGGCTCCCCGATGCGGTGATCCGCCACCTGGGGGGGCCTCCCTCCTTTTCCTCTTCTCCTGGGGCGGCTGGGGTGGCGACGGCTGCGGCGACGAGGCAGGGCCGTCGCGTGGTGGGAGGTCCCGGGCTTCGGAGCTCTTCCCGGCCGCAGGCCAGGCGCCTTTGGGTTAGGTCCGGCGGGCTCGCGGGGGGGGGGCTTTAGCGGCTCCCCGCTTGATCCGCCGGGCGATTCCGACGCCCACGCGGCTGCCGTGGTGTCTGCGGCCGCGGCGGTGTCCGCAGCCCAGCGATTGTTCTCGGGCCTTGAGGCCCAGGGGTCCGTCCATCCTCCGGCCGGGCGCTTTTGGTGTTGCTCCGGTGGGGTCGCTGGGGGGGGGCCTCCAGTGGCTCCCCGGTCGATCCGCCGGGTTCGCTTGGCGCCCGCGTACCGGCGGCGGCGGTTCCGGCGGTCCGGAGGCTAGGCTGGTGGCACGGGCACGCTGGTCGCTCTCAGGAGCTTCGCGCTGCCGTGCTGCGCGCCATCTTGCCTCGCCGGAAGTCCGTCAGCGCTATATCGCCCTTCTTGTCGCTGCACGTCACGGCACACCAGCCAGCGTCTCGCGGCACACTAGTGTGCCGCGGAACAGCGGTTGAGAAACGCTGGACTAGAACATCCTCAGGGCCCCTTCCAACTCTATAATCTGGTTATAATGAAGATTATTATATATAGTCTCATTTTTCTTATGAACTCTCATTGGATAGGAACTATGCAACTAATTCCACAGGACTATGGCTTGTAATTTTACACTGGGCTTTAGTTATAAAAGTACTAATAACAGGGCAGTCAAGTAAATGCAAGGCAGCTCAATTAATCCTCTACTGTAAAGATTTAGCCATCAGGCAAAATAATATTGATCTGAGAATATATGAGATTTCAAACAGTTAATCCTCGAGTGAATTCTTGAGAGGCCTTCCCTCATCCCCAACCAGAATGTTCAAACGTGACTCACTGAAGATCACACTTTCAACTCTTGTCTTGATGTTAAACTTTTAAATGGTATATCAGACGTAATAAAAGGGTTTGTTTCTTTTTTGGACATCTATTTCAGTATGTACGTTGTTGCGGTCTGTGGACTGGTATGCATTACTTGGCTTTAAGTGTGTATCACTTATTGCAACCTGCCTTGGCATTTCAAAAGATGGGATGGAATGTCTTAAATATGCAAATACTCCACTCTAATAAGCATATATAGTTATGGATATGGTAATTTACATGAAAACTATTGCTGACAGTAAGGAAAAGTTTTAGTTAGGGTTGAATGTATCGTCTTATATATACTTCTGTTTACGTTTTATTCCTTTTCTCATTCCCTTTTTTTCTTTCTTGCCTTCTGTAAAATATATAGTACATTTTAAGGTACTGTATAAAGGTAATACTTTTGTAATGTTCTCTCTCTCATTGATTTGCTACAGGAATGCAGTTTTTGTGAAGATCCTCGTTTTGCCAGAACTGGCGTTTGTATTAGTTGTGATGCTGGGATGTGCCGAGCATATTTCCATGTGACGTGCGCTCAGAAGGAAGGCCTGTTGTCAGAAGCAGCAGCTGAAGAGGTATGATAATATTCTGCATTAGTGAAAATAACCCAGGTGACTTTTGTTATGACTAAAACTTCAAATTGATGTGTTAAAATATCTAAGAAATATTTGAGTTGATTGCCTTACTTAATAACAATAATAATAATTTATTATTTATACCCCACCCACCTGGCTGGGTTTACTTAATTATTGATTGCTTCAGCTTTCCTGTGTTGGGTTGCAGGAGCGGTATTTTGTACCTTCCCCTCTTTTTCTTTTAACCTTTTCCCTTGAAACATGTAGACATTTTTGGCAGGAATCATCTCTTGGATCCATTCCATACTAGAAAGATGAATATGTGTGGGGAGAGTGATTATGATCTTCAGTTCCCTTCCATCTCAATGACTTTCTAATCATACATGGTTCAGATCCACCAGCAATCCACCATTTTTGTCGGATTATTTTTTCCAAGATTATCTGTCAAGCATTTCTCCTGTGCATCACCTTTGTTGATGTATACTGCAGCATTTGGAAACAAAAGCAAGTTGTGTGGCAGTGCAAAACTTGCTTAGTTGTTTGAATGAGCAGAAGGAAACAAACACGCTCTTCAATATATGCATGAAAATATTTTCCCCGTTCTATACAGTATTCATATATGTAATTGCTTTCTACATTAAAGCCTTTGGAAAATGGCACACAGAAATAGCTGCTTGATATTTAGTCTTTTAGCCCCTTTGGAAATGAGATTAAACTTGAAAGTTTACCTCTAACATTTACATAGATTGTAGTGATAACCCTTATGAGTAGCTAAACAATTAAAACTAACGTTTTTTTAATATGTAGATAAACATGTGACTATTTAATTTGTCAACTTTGCACTGAGTTTAAAAAGCTGAATCAAAACAAGTGTTTCATATTCTTTGTAGTGATGTTATGTTGATCTGGCTTTGGTTGGTTAAAATACCTTAAAAGCCATTAGAATCATTTTTTTCAGACCCCACCTAACAAAATTGTGGAATATATCTATATATATATATATTTAAAAAACCATCCTATTTATTTATCCTATTCATTTACTTCAGAATACTTTTAGGCTGTCTTTTTTTTGGGGGGGGACCTCTCAAGGTGGCTTACATAATGGCAATTTAAAATTACATGATAAAATATAATTAAAATACTGCTTTTCCTGGCTGACAAACTATTTTCTTTCATGAGCTTTTGCCTTCTTCATTTTTATTTTAATTGGAACAGGAGATTGCAGATCCCTTTTTTGCTTACTGCAAGCAACATGCAGACAGGATGGATAGAAAGTGGAAGCGCAAGAACTATTTGGCTTTGCAATCTTATTGCAAAATGTCTTTGCAGGAGAGAGAGAAACAACTGTCACCAGAAGCTCAGGTAGTATACCCAAGCCAAGTTGGTATTTGTGTTTAATATAGCATAATAGCATAACTAATAGAGACCCAGGTGGCGCTGTGGTTAAACCACTGAGCCTAGGACTTGCTGATCAGAAGGTCGGCGCTTCGAATCCCTGTGACAGGGTGAGCTCCCGTTGCTTGGTCCCAGCTCCTGCCAACCTAGCAGTTCGAAAGCACGTCAAAATGCAAGTAGATAAATAGGAACCGCTACAGCAGGAAGGTAAACAGCGTTTCTATGTGCTGCTCTGGTTTGCCAGAAGCGGCTTTGTCATGCTGGCCACATGACCTGGAAGCTATACGCCGGCTCCCTCGGCCAATAATGCGAGATGAGCGCGCAACCCCAGAGTCGGTCACGACTGGACCTAATGGTCAGGGGTCCCTTTACCTTTATAGCATACTAAATGAGAAAGATCAGGGCAGAGGAGAAATGCTGGAATTGTTGTGACTGCAAGTGAAAATGCATATAGTTGTAAATAGTATGAAATGTCTGAGAATCACTATTCACCTGCTTGCAAATAATCTAAACTCAGGTGTATAAGCATGTGTATCTCTCCCAGCTGCATGATATCTCTGTGACCCCACCTTTCCTCCAGCTCAGTAAATCTAACCCAGGCATCCCCAAACTGCAGCCCTCCAGAAGTTTTGGCCTACAACTCCCATGATCCCTAGCTAGCAGGACCAGTGGTCAGGGAAGATGGGAATTGTAGTTGAAAACATCTGGAGGTCCGAAGTTTGGGGATGCCTGATCTAACCCCATCCCAAGCCTGCTAGTGCTCCCCCCAGTTTGAGTCTTTGTACTTACCTCTGCCACAGTCTGTTGTCAGCCTGAACCATTTCTAGCTTGAGTTACCTATTTCTGGCTTGAGTTACCCAGATATTTGGGAAAGTTTGCCTGCTGATGTATTTGTTCCTTATTGAGTTTATGAGAATTCTGAATTTCCATTGTGAAGGATCAGGATGATGGAGAACAGAAACCAATACTGGATTTTTCTTGAGGAAGCTCGTAAATACATCTGTTTCAAACTCTTACCTCTTCTAGTCCAGAGAGTATTTTAGGATCAGTTATTTTGCACTATTAAAAGCAATCTTCTCTCACCATAGATTTGTGTGTGCAGTGTTAGAAATGGAGGTTAAATTTTCTAGCAAAAGTGTTTATGTGCTTCTTAGCTTTATTTTGATTTGCTTTTTTAAAATTTGTAGGCCCGAATTAATGCCAGACTACAGCAGTATCGTGCTAAGTCAGAAATAGCACGTACCACGAGGCCGCAGGCGTGGGTACCAAGGGAGAAACTGCCACGGCCGCTCACTAGCAGCGCTTCAGCAATACGTAAGCTGATGCGCAAAGCAGAATTAATGGGAATTAGCACAGACATCTTTCCAGTGGATACTTCAGATACCAGTTCCAGTGTGGATGGAAGAAGAAAACACAAACAGCCAGCCTTGACCGCTGATTTTGTCAATTATTATTTTGGTAAGGGTGAAAAGATATGTGCTTTGCATTGTTGCCAGAAATAGCTAACCTTTCATTTTCCGGTTGCTGCAGGACTATAGCTCCTATCACCCCTGAACATTGGCTATGCTTGCCAGGCAGGTGGGAGTTGGAATCCAGCAACAATCGGAGGCTGCAGGTTAGCCACGCCAGTCTAGATTTTGAAGGAATGGTTTATAGATGAAAGAGTGGAGTTGCTTTAAACTTCAAGCCATCGATATACTCCTGTATGTGAGCACTATAGTTCCCTTGTTACAATTTTAAAGCCGCAAAGCTGCCCCCAAGTAGCCAAGTAAATATTCATATATGTCGCGTTGAAATAATGTGTGGGATAGTTAAAAATGTTTTTATTGAAATCTTTCCTATTTAAAGTTTGGAGTGCATTCTAACTCAAAATTAATTCGCATTAATGCTGCTTCTTTCCTCCCTCAGCCCTTGCTATTGAGATCAGGTGCAAGAGTAGCTCTGTAAAACCCTCCAGTAATGCAATCAGGTGTTTCTTGCCCTTGCCACTCTTCTGATTTGCAAGGGATGAATTACTTACTAGTATATGTTTTTATATGTGTCTTTGATCTTAATATCCATAGCTTGAATGTTTTAGAGATATCGTAAGCATTGTTCAGCTGCAGGTAGCTGAAGCAGCCTGAGTGTTTTCTGCATGTGACATTGAATGCGAAGAAATGTTGTTGTATGATGTATTGTTACCTAGATTCATTCTATTGCTTTGCATGCTCAGAAAACAAAAGGAAATACAGAAAGTGCTGACTTTTATTTTAGAGAGAAACATGCGCATGATCCAGATCCAAGAAAATATGGCAGAACAGAAGAAAATTAAGGATAAGCTGGAGAACGAACAGGAAAAACTTCATGTAGAATATAACAAGGTAAATGATGTGTTTCAAACAATGCAAATCATATGCTGTATTTAAAATAAAACTATAGTTAGAAAACCATTGACTATCTCTAAAACCCATCTTAAATCAAACGGCCTTTCAGTAACCTTCACCAGCTGTTCACTAAAAGATCAAAGTGTTTCTCAGAGGTTCTCATCTATACAGCTTTTCTCAGTCTGGTATCAAGAGCCTGACTCGCTTGTTGTGCGCATCTGCTCGTGATCATGAGCATAAAAAGCTGCTTGCGTTGGGGTGGTCCCTTAGAGTTTTAGGGTAACTGTGAGAAGGAATTCAAAGTCCTAGCTTTAATCATGGGAGTCCAGGATTGCTAAATTATTATTATTTGCTTTGCTCACAGAAAATATTCAAAGCAGCTTATAGACATACC
The DNA here is from genome assembly GCF_963506605.1 of Zootoca vivipara. Taxonomy (NCBI): domain Eukaryota; kingdom Metazoa; phylum Chordata; class Lepidosauria; order Squamata; family Lacertidae; genus Zootoca; species Zootoca vivipara. Next base: position 29,167,755 of record NC_083287.1, on the reverse strand, counting down.
CTGTTTCTCCTAAAATAAGACATAACCATAAAATAAGCCATAGCAGGATTTCTAAGCATTTGTGCAATATAAGCCATACCCAGAAAATAAGACATAGTGATAGGCGCAGTTCTGGAGGGCCCCAAGGAAGAGGCGAGGCTGGATGCCTAATAAAAAAATAAGACATTCCCTGAAAATAAGCCACTGTGGGTTTTTTTAAAAGGAAAAATAAATATAAGACGGTGTCTTATTTTCGGAGAAACACGGTAATAGAAATACTAAAATGACAATAAAAAACAAAGTAAAGAGATGGGAGCAGTATCATAGGTCTTGACTGGGCAGTTGCCTCTGCTCATGTGGGCTCCTTATTCCTAGCCATTCAGTAACCATAAATTTGGTCCATCTAGTCCAGTATTTTTTATTTGGATTCACAGCAGCTCTCCAGGATCTTATGAAGAGGTCTTTCAGACCACCTGTTTATCCACTTCTTTGGCGATGTCAGTAATTGAACTTATGATCTTTTGTATTCAAAGCATGTGTAGTTTTATCACCAACTGTGGTTCTTCCCATACGGTCACCAGGCAGCAGCTGTCAGTAATTTTACCTAGTGAACTACTTAGTTGGTCACCACTGTATGCAACTTTAGGTATCTGGGATATTGGCGATGTGTTTTTCTTGTTAGGTTGGTGTAAACAGAAGTATTGAAATTTGAAATCCTGTCAGTGGGATATTTGAGGGAAGCCTTCAATGTTGCAGCGACTGCTGTGTGTATACACACATGTATGCCACACTGATCACAAGGAATGGAAGACATGACTAGAAAATTCAATGTTACCTATTGTATTGCCGTTCTTATTTGTTCTCAAAAAGACATGGGTGTGTATTAACGCACACCCCATGAAAGTAATGATAGTTGTTGGAATTGTCAAAAAAATAAATCATAGTCTGGAGGAGAGAACATCATTCCCAGTTACACTTAAAAATGTGACAAGGCTTCATATTTTCTTATTTCAAGTGTGCAGGTGTATAGTTCTGAAATCTTGATTCCCTGCGTAGAAAAGCCTGGCACATCTTTACAGATGGAAATAACAGAGTGGAACTGTTTTGATGTTTCTTGACTGCCATTATAGTCTTATTGTCAGACAAAATTACGTTAGGTTCTCCCTTACTAACCAGATGGATGCCCATGTTTTCTTTCTGGTGTTATTGAATGGCTGATTAACTTTACTGATTTCAGTTGCATTGACATGAGTGAACAATTTTATTATTTAATTACCTCTCATAGAAAAGGGTTTCGTAAGTAAAGAATGCCTCCTCCTGGATGTGAGGTACTAAATAACTTCCACAGTATTTTTTACTGCTTTGTTTTTTAGTTGTGCGAGTCTTTAGAAGAACTTCAGAACGTGAATGCAAAGCTACGAAATGAAGGACAAGGAATATGGGCTGTGCTTGGTAGAATAATTGGGCAGGTTGGTTTTTCCCATTATTTTTCTCCTCCCCTCTTTCCTTATATCTTATTTATTTATGGGTCACATGAGTCCTAAAAATAGGGCTTGCTCTTTGTTACTGTCACTTTTTGAGGCTGAAAAGATACATTTGATAAAGTCCTGGCCTTATTCCGCAGATAATGATTTCTGATTGAAATTTGTATAGGGTTCTGTGCCTACCTACTGGGAAACTGCAGCCTAATTTGGTTTTTGGATTAGCTATCTTGTTTGCAAAATTCTTTCATTTGCTGTAACTGATTGACCTGTCATTTGTGATGAAGCTAAACCTGAAGCATGAGTTAATCTAACCACATTCTTTGCTATTTCCCCCCACTCCCCATCACTGTAGCTTTCAAAGAGCAGGTTTTCTTAGGGTATATTGTTTTCTTCCCCCGTTTCCTGAATATGCAACTGAAAGCGTATGTAATTTGCTGTTGTTTTAAAATGAAATATGCATGTGGGAATGTCCTTAAAAGGAAGTGAAGAATATTAGGGTACAGCTGGGTTTTTTTAAAAATAGAGGATTACTGATCATTTTGTCAGTTGTAAAAAAAGTGAATGCTGTCGCTTCCCAATTATTAAATCCATTAGCTTCTAAAGAGTACAGTATTGCATTTGTAAACCAGCAGAATCAAATATCTTCATTTGGTTATGTTTTCAGCTACATTAAAAGAGCGCAATGAGCACTTTACACAGTTTGGTGCCTGTTGTACACCTGCTTCTCCCATTCTACAAACTGGAAGTTATATGCCACTTTGTATCTAAAAGATTGATGAATTTCACTGGCTTTTCTTTTAGTACTTCCCAATTCATCCTTCATTGAGGCTTATACAGGTGAAACTCGGAAAATTAGAATATTGTCGAAACGTGCATTTATTTCAGTAACACAACTCAAAAGGTGAAACCAATATATGAGATAGATGCATGACATGCAAAGCAAGATATGTCAAGCCTTTATTTGTTGTAATTGTAATTATTTGTCGTTAGGCGGGTCAATTATAAATGTAATTAATGAAATTTAATAGCGATGTTTATTTTTGTATTATTGTAACTATTTGTTTTATTACTGTGGAATTTTCAAAAGAAATCATTTGTAAAAATTAAAAGAAAAATAATAAATAATAAGTTGCATTCCTGAAATAAATGCACTTTTCAACAATATTCTAATTTCCCGAGTTTCACCTATATCTGGTATTCAGTGCAGTTAGCAGATTCCTCAAAAAAGTGGGAGCCTTTTTTGTGTCATTGCAATATATAATCAGATCTTAGCTTCTGTTTTTGTTTTCGTCTGACTCCCTAGTTGGCTTTTTAAGATTATAAAATGTTAAAATGATCTTTTAAGAAAGTGGAACATAGGCCGGCTCTGGTTTTTTTTTTTGTAATTTTCCTTTGTTTTGTGCCAAGTGTTAATTCAACACAAGAATTAGCAAGGTTTACAAAGTGCTTGATCTGTGAAACTGGCCCAGATGATTAATATAACCTGGTTGGTTTTTTTTTTTTTATGGGCCTTTCATACATATGGGAGTTGGTTTTCATGAATTTAAGTTTGTTAATAAGAAGTTAATCCCTTTTAAAAAGAAAAAGGGGGGGGAGCATTCGTATTTTCACAAATATGTTTCCTGGTGCAATCATTTAATAATAATAAAAACTAGTAGTTTCATTTGCACAGCTTGCATGACACTTTTTTCCAGTTGGTTGAACAGATGCAGGCCCACAGGGCCACTGAGAAATGACTTTGATAGATGGTTGCTGTCTGTGAAGCTAGCATACTGCAGATTAGTAGAAACCCGAAGAGAATCTCTCCTGCTTTGTGCAGAGTTTGGTCCAATAAGATAATTTTTCTAATTAACCTATGGAGCACCACTGTAACAGGGATGGTGAGGAAAATAAACTGCCTCAATATTCTTTCGTGAAGTGTAGTGGATTTTTCTTTTTTCGTTTTCTTTTTAACCTTCTAAACCAGCTTGTCCTTGTCTGTCTCTGTTAAAGCTCCCTCTGTTAAAGGGGGGAAAGTTAAAAAGCCAGGGCTTTAATGTCTCTGGTTCTCTCTCTCTCTCTCTCTCTCTCTCTCTCTCTCTCTCTCTCTCTCTCTCTCTCTCTCTCTTTTGCATTGGAAAATATGTGAATGCGATTTCATTTCTCATAGGGCTCACTTGGGGACAGAATATATAGTGTAGTCATTTTTGCAGCCTGACTAAGCAGTTTTCTCTCCTAACTTTTAGTATATTGGGCACAGCCAAATTTTGATTGCTGAGCAGTAAATGAGGGGGAATGTTATTTTATATACGTCTCTCACAAATTATCCTGTATTTCTTCAAACCCAATAGAAATTGAACATACCAGCAATTTTGCGAGCACCCAAGGAAAGAAAACCGAGTAAAAAGGAGGGTGGAACCCAGAAGGCTACAGCCCTCCCTGCAGTTCTCTATAGGCAAGTAGCAGAAACACAGCACAATAGACATAGATTAGGGATAGAGTAAGAGACCTTTATAAGTATTTTTTTTTATTCCAAACAACTGAACAAAACTGTCTTTACTCCTAGACACCACTGTTGTAGGGCAGATAACTTGATTCATTTTAAATCATTTTTTAAAAAACGTTATAACTATCTTCAGAGTCCCAGACATCATTACTGAGATTTTCTCTATCCATTGGTAGCACTTCAGAAGGAAATTCCTTTTATACCTGAAATTTTAATCTGTTTTGTGATATATGGTTGAGAACCTTCAAACATTAAAAGTTTTGCATTTAAAATCGACCCGCAAGGGCTGAATGAAATTATTATGAACTTATACGGTTTATTAAGCCCTAATATAACAAAACATATTTGATCCTAAAGTCTAGTATTTTTCATAATTCAGGTTAATATATTGTTGAATAATTGATGTATTTACTCATTGTTATATGTTTAGTTCTTTTTACCATTTACAATTATGGTTGTTTTTTAAAAATAAATAAATAAATATTTGATACAAGTATTGAAACATATACTCCATATAAAAGCTACCTTTCTGCAATTTAAAATACAATTATAACAGTTAGAATATTTACTCACTGTATGGGGTTTAATCATTCAGATTGGTCATAACCCAGTGACAAAGAGTTCTTTGTAAGTGCAACAACTGGGTCCATATTTGGTTAACCAGTTCAAATGCATTTGAGGATTTATGGAATGCCCTCAATTTGGCTAATAAAAAGTATCTCCTTAAATTTTCAGTGACTAGCAAAAATCAGTCTAGCAATCTCTAGAAGTATTTAATACCACCTTGTGTTTCTTTGTGGGGAGCATTTGACTGCATTATGTACTTTAACAACCACAAATGCTTTTAGGAACATGAAAACATCTTGCTTGATCTGTTTCCATCAGTGACTTGCCAAATATTTTTGAAGAGCTCTCAGTGGATAATGATAGTGATAGCTATCTCTTGCTTGTTTCCAGTATCCAGTAGTCAGAAGTATACACTTTCTAGATGTGAATATACCCATTTAGCTATTGTGGCTAATAGCCGTTGATGCCACAGCCCTCCATGAATTTGCCTAAAGCTTTTAAAAAGCTATTTAAACTAGTGGTCATCACCATGACTTGTGGTAATGACTTCTACCTGTTAATTTTGCGTGGTGAGACAAAATACTTCCCTAAATCTTATGCTAGTTAACTTCAGTATATTTAAAATTATCCACTCTTGTCACATGGTTCACATTTTTATGAATTGCTGAAATTTCTCTGTTGAATGTTAATCTGTTCTGGAACGATGTTTACCAAATGGGGCTACATCTGCTGGATGACCTTGTGGACTTGATGTACAAGTGATAAAAAAATGTTGCTGCTGAACTTTTTTTTACATGACTAGCATGTCCAAGGATGAGGGTGTTTTGCATCACAACTGTTATTTTTATTTTACTGCATATTTGCTTCGTCTTGATTCTGACATAAAATGTTTTATTTGCAATCCTTCATTGATTTACAATAATAGGAGTCATAATATTACATCCTTTGTAAAATACAAATATCATTACAATTAAATTGCATTCATTCTCCCAGCAACTATTCAAAGTAAGTGAATAGTTCAAAGTAAGCGAATTCAAAGGGTATTGTTTTTACAGATGAGGACTTAAGTTTGAAATATTTTATTTGCAGACCCCTGTGGTTTTCTAATAGCTGGTGAGGGATTTAAATTTAGGCCAACCTTCTGCCTTCAGGACCAAACCGGCCTCAATGTGAATTTAAGGAAAATGATAAATAAAAATCAATATATCAGAAGTCACAAATATCTAGCAAACATTAGGGAAATATTAACGATGGCTTGGATCCAGAGAAGTGCTTAGTTTCACTTGCACAACAGGGCTTTGCTGTCTCCTTTCTGGTGCAGTGCCTTAATGCCCGCCCGCTCTGTTCCCTCCTGGCTGCACCTGAGGGTCCGGAGACCCTTCAAAACATTGTGGGATGTGATGTGAAGGGCCACTGGAGTGAAGAATTAGCTGAAATTGAGGACCACCCTTTGCACAAGCGGAAATGCCTTCTGCTCATGCATGGGGTTCTCTGGATCTTACCCCATGTAAGCATTGAGATGATTCAGTAAAGTATATGCATTATCTCAAATGAAACTTTTTTCCTGCATTTCCAAGTTGTGGGATTTGCAAGAAGAACCATGATCAACACCTCCTTTTGCTGTGTGATACTTGTAAACTCCATTATCATCTTGGATGTCTGGACCCTCCACTTTCAAGGATGCCAAGGAAGACTAAAAACAGTTACTGGTAAGAATATTGTAAATGCATTGTACTACTCACTAGTGCATTTTTTAAACAGAATAAGAGCATAAAACTACAAATATGAGGGCCTCAGTCTATCGGGTTTTTCTATTCCCAAGGTTTTTGTTCTGTGTCTTTATCAGCAATGATTTTTTAAAAATGAAAGATCAGCAATGATTTTTTTAAATGAAAGTTTGAGTTCTATATGATTGTTGACTACAGACAATTTGCAAAACAAAGACCCACCCTTTCATCACTTTTTTGTACCTTGGGTTTATTTTGTTTCCTTAAAAAAAACAACCTTACTGTGGACTAATGAAGGAGTGAAGACCCTTTTTCAACCCAAGGGCCTCATTCCTGGATAGGCAATTTTCCAGAGGCCACATGCTAGAGGCAAACATGGGCAGAGCAACCATTGTGAATGGTACTCTTGTATGTAGAATCGTAAAGCTGGAAGGGACCACGAGGGTCATCTGGTCTAACCCCCTGCAATGCAGGGTTCTTTTGCCCAGCATGGGGCTTGAACCCACAACCCTGGGATTAACCGTCTCATGCATTACCAGCTAAGCTGTAGAGTAGGCTAGTTTTTCTTTTCCCTGTTCAGGATAGTAAGGTGCATCATTGGAGTTCAAGGGTTCATTACAGCTAGATAGGAACACTAAAGCAGGACTGGCAGGGGGGGCATGGCTGTGGAGGGTGTGTTGCCTGGGGAAACGCAAAAGCCAAACGAGAGGCCAGAACAGCCACATTTGTCTCCTGGGTCTGAGCTTTCACATCAAGAAAGGGAATTTTCCACTGTTGTTTTACTTTTACACTGTTAGGGGAAATTGTACTAACCCTAAATAAAGGTAATGCGATCTAAGATTCTTGTTTTACCTAGAGTCTGAAATGAGCATTACATTGTGGTTTGAATCCCCGGCTATATGAGACCTCTGGTTAGTGTTAATGTCATCAGTTCTTTTATTGCTAATTAAGGTGAGAGAAGGAATTCAGTCCTCAGAAAGGCTGTGCACGTTCCCACAATTTGTTTCTAATGCTGTAATCGTGTGGTACCCATGTTGTGTCTACACTTTTCCTGGGATTTTTGCAGAATTTTAAAGATGATTGGATCATCCACATTATTTCATACACTATTTAATCTATATTAATAGCGATCCAAACAGCATTCTCCCTTATTTCCATTAGGTGTTTTCCATTTGGTGATTCTGAATTGACCAGAAGCATATTGCAAAATGTTGCTGTAAGCCCCAAACTCAAGACTTGGTATAGCAATCATTTTGTGAATTCCATCTAGCTAGAAACTGGAGAATAAAGATGTACAGATGTCAAAAATGAGTTGGTAATAGTAGCCAAACATTACCAGTTCAGTTTACTCATATGAACTGGTTTGGGGATCATGCCAGTACTAGGATATAATTGTATCACAGCAGTATTTCAAGCCTCTATATAGCTTATATGTCTTAAAGAGTTTTTTGAATTTCAACAACTACTAACACTTGGGAAAGTTAGTAGTCATATTCTTGTAATATTCAGGTCTTGGGTTTTGTTCTCGGTTTGTCATATTGTAACATGAGCAAGAAATAGGTTGAGGCTATGCTATGGTAAGTAGCTTAATTTTCAGTGGCTTCCATTACAATGTACGGAACAAAATAAAGGAGTGGCAGTCTTTGACACTGCTACAGGATGTCAGTTGCTTACATAGAGTGGACTGAGTGTTGAAGCACTTGAGAACACCTGATGCGTGAAATATCTTCTTTCCACTTCTGACAGTGGATGTCATCTTTATTGCACAGGGTTGCAGTATGGATTTCTGCAATAAACACACCTCCTTGCTTGTTTAAACATAAATCATAGAATTGTGGAGTTGGAAGGGTGCAGGAGGACTTCTGTTTCCTCTTCTTTCCTTTCCTCTCCCCCCACCCTTGGTACACCCCCCAGAAATTTGCTCTCTCTGGAACTAATTTAGGGGGAGTGGAGCAGGTTGGATGGCATGAGAGAGAAAGACTAAATTCCATTCTACTTATGGGCATCTGGTGCCAGCAGAGTTGCAGTGTTGGATGTGATCCCTATTTCTCAATCAGCGCACCCTCTGTCGTTGCCCTTGAAGATGACTTGGAAATTTCAACTCCTCCAAAGTGCAGCAGCCGGATTGCTGTTTGTGTTTCCCTTTAGAACTCATATAACTTTTGTTATATTGTGCATTTGTTTCTGGGCCAGATTCAATGGGCTCATGTTACCCTTCCCTCTCTTACAGACCCCCTCTGGTTTTATGATCAGCAGAGGGGGCCCTCTTGATAGTTCCACCTTCCTCAAGAGCTCAGGAGGTGGTGACCTGGGAGAGGGCATTCTGTGTAGCAGCTCCTAGGTTGTGTATTTCCCTTCCCACAGAGATACATCTGGCACCTTCGTTATACAGCTTTCCTATTAAACTGAAGGCACATCTGTTTGCACCAGTCTTTGACACTTGGAAGACAATCTTACTCAGCTACGAGTGATAGCCAAAGAAGAAGAAGTATTCTGAATGAGATTCAGCTGATTAACTAATGGGCAGATGTTGCCATCCTGAGATTCTTCACATTTATTATTTTAGGGTGCAATTGTAAATAATCTTAACTCGGAACAAGTCCTGAGTAATAGTTTGGATTAAATTATGTTTTGGACCATATATTTCTCAGACAAGACCTTGAAAATGTATCTGCAGAAGATACTTGTATTTCCCTGGTTACACACACCCTTCCTCATTGTATGGTGTACCCTCTTTTATTCTCTGAATACTCTTCTTCTTTTCGTGATTAGAAATGAGAGGAGGAGGGTTCCCCCCCCCCAAGATAACTTTAATTTAGGGGTAGCTCCCTTAACTTCATTGCTTTCTAAGTGCCCAGACTTTTCTTGAATTTTCTGGCTGTCCCATTTACAAATTCACTGTCACTGCACTACATGTAAGCAAGGATGACTTTCAATGCCCAGATTATTTTGCTGTTTAATCATATTGAAAAGGTTCATTTGGATCAAGAGGACATAAAGCTATCAGATCAAGAGGACATAAACTGAACGTCTCAGTGGTAATAGGTCAGGGGGAGGTAGCAAGACTTTTCTTTCAAAAAGCTGGCATGTGTTTGCTATGAATTTCATGCTTCAGCTAGACTTCTGATCACAAACTTGTCTTTCCTTTTTAATTTAGCTAGGGTATATTCAGTGAGATAGGATTCTAAAAGAGAAATGGAGCCTTATTGATTGCATCCTTTTCATCTTTAGATATGTCTTTGTAAATTCTCTTCAACATCAGTAGAAAGGATGTATAACTATATGTGTTAAGTTCAACAGAACATTGCTCCTGCTGTTTGTAGTACACTTGGTGTTTCAAATGTTACTCTCATTAACCCTTGGAACATCAGCTTTGTTCATTATAACTTATATATGTAGTACCAAATATTATTTATTTATTATTATTATTATTATTTTACTATTGATAGAATTTGGGTTGAAGTTGGTGATAGTGGTGTTTGGTGGCAGTTTGCAAACTGACACATTTCCTAATTGGATTTCTGGGCTGGGAGGCCAATAAGCTTCTATGTCATTGCCCTAGCAGGGTATATATATGATTGTAACAGCCTTGTATTGAGGAAGAATGAAAATGCTGAAATTCATAGCTGAATGTAATATGTGCAGGAGGAGGAGCTCTATAAATCGTAGGATTTGTCGTCACATGTAAAGGGATTCAATGGTTTGTGTTTTCCCTTTCCTTGTCCACAGCTTCTTCTTTACTTTATTCATTTCATGCTTGCATTATGTAGCTGTAACAATCCTTGGAAACGTGGGTTTTAATATACATTTTTTTAAAGTCAATTTAGGACGATTGACTTCTTTTCACAGGTTCCATAGACAGCATAACTTTTCCAGGCCTCATGAATGAAAGCGTGAGAAAAAGGAATTGTGTATTACATATGTGTGCATGAGAAGGCACCAGCAATGCAAGTCAAATGCTCTGTTAGCAATGGAAACTATATAAGTGGATAATACAAGAGAGCAATTCTGAGTGCAGACACAGTCAAATCGGGCCATTTTCCACTGTATTCTGTCTTTGTCATTTTAAAGAGGCCATTTCAACTATATTAGGAAATAGGTTCTTTATGCCACAAGTTAATACCAGCATAGGCCTTAATTTACTTTGTGGCAGAGAGAGCCTCAGGTTTTGCTTTTATGTTAAACCAAGCATCCCCAAACTTTGGCCCTCCAGATCTTTTGGACTACAATTCCCATCATGCCTGGCCACTGGTCCTGTTAGCTAGGGATCATGGGAGTTGTAGGCCAAAACATCTGGAGGGCCGCAGTTTGGGGATGCCTGTGTTAAACTTTGATTTCCAGTTACCCCAATTCTAAATATATTTACCCAGAATGAAGATACACTGAGTCCAGTGGGGGCTACTCCCTAGTGGAAGCTTTAGGATTGCAAACTGAAGGTTTTTTTTTTAGCAGATTAATAGTGTCTCCTAGCCTCTGCAAAAAACAAAAAAGGGTATAATAGTTAAGGTGCAGCAGAATTTCTGCTTTATTCACCTATAGAGTAAAATGTGGACTCTAGTTGATAGGCATTATTGACATAGGCTTGTAGTCTATGCATCAATTGCATTGATGTTTTCCATCAATGCAATTTTTCAGAAACAATAATTGATTAACATTTGCAAATCAGAGCTAGAATGCTTAAAATATTCATTCCAAGAGCATCTTTGTCTGAATTAATTTTCTTAAGTAATCTAGGATAATTTTATGTGTGTCTAAAGTGTTGCTGGTAGGGACTGCCCCCAAACTTCTTTGCAGCAAGCTCTGGATTTACGCTAAATGGTATCTCATCATTAGTCCGTTTGCATAGGATTGCCTATTTGAAGTAATTAATTGATTCCCCCCTCTGCGAAGCAATTCTGTTTTCAATGAATGTTGGCTACTGGATCCTTTAATGGTGGAAGATGGAGAAGAGTCTTGCTGAGTGATATATATCTCTATACATGTATCGTGGCTTGGAACCCCAGAGCATAGGACAGTTAAGCTATTTTTTCCCAAACAGCCCTCTTCTCCCCACACCCCAAATGCTCCTGTGCAAGCTGTTTTTAAACTTGAGTGTAAGTAGTAGCTTTTGGTACCATTCAGAGAAGAAAGCAAAAGTCACTGTTCTTTGTATTTGGGGCTCTTTTACACTGTAAGAATTACCCTTTTTGGTCTTTGGCTCTTGCTTTTCAGCCTGCATGCTCTTATTTTGCTTTAGCAGCTGCTGTCTTGAGTTTGATTTTTGTTTTTTGTCCTCCCAGGCAGTGTTCAGAGTGCGACCAAGCAGGTAGCAGTGACATGGAAGCCGACATTGCCATGGAAACTTTACCAGATGGAACTAAGCGATCAAGGAGACAGATTAAGGAGCCAGTGAAATTTGTTCCACAGGATGTACCCCCAGAACCAAAGAAGATTCCTGTCAGAAACACGGTAAATGGCAGCTCGGTCAGAGCGGCACAAATCTGTCTCCTGTTTTTTTATTTATTTATTTTTAAGTGCCAAGAACCTCTATGTGAAAGATGAATGTAATTTATTATGTTCTAGCTTTCCCCCCAAAGACATGTGAAACATGTTAGACATCAGATACTTGCTTCAGCTATGAAACATAAAATACCCTGCAGATTTTTTTTAGGTTTATTTTATATATCTTTGACTATTAAAGTTTGCGGAGGGTGGCAGCAAATAAGCATCTTTAAAAACATTAAAACTCACAAAGTGGTTCCTTGAGAATTTCTAGTGGGAAGGAATAAATGCCCTTATTTTCGTGTTGCATGTCCAGACTTTCGTTCTGCGCATTCTGATAAATATTATCAGCAACAGCACTTTCATGCAAGGGTCACCGATCTGTGTTCTGAGAGGGCCATGTGTCAAAAGTAGGCCATGCAAATGTCTATACATATGAATATGTGTGCTCAAAAGTTGCAGTGGTACCTCTAGTTATGAATTTAATTTGTTCCGGATGTCTGTTCTTAAGCTGCAACCGTTCTTATCCTGAGGCGCGCTTTTGCTAATGGGGCCTCCCAGTGCGCGATTTCCGTTTCCATCCTGGGGCAAAGTTCGCAAACAGGAGCAGCTACTTCCGGGTTAGTGAAGCTCACAATGGAATTCCCCTTCTTTTGTCCACTGGCCTCTGAAAAATCCTTTGGGGCTGCTTGGGAGGCGGTGAAGTTCCGCTTGCACAAACAGAGCACCACAGTTGGATATCTCCTTCTGTGCTTACATTTACTTGGCTGGGTAAGTCATGCCCGTGCGTCTTTGAAGAAGCAAATTATTTCAGAGTAGTGGGTGGAAGCATGTTCTCTAGAATGGGTTTGGATGGCTATTTGTTCCTAACCGCCCCCCCCCCTCCCCGGAACACTGGCATGCTTGCCTGGGACATAGAATGTTGGGAGGGTTTGCTTCCCTCTCTAATGGCAAAGCAAAGTTACTTGATGCTTTTGCAAACTTTGTTCTGATCCTCTGAGGCAAAGGTGTATGAGAGAATTTTTATATTTATCCAGTAAATTTGTCTTGTGGCAAACATGTTATGTATGCTGTAACTAATCTATTTTTAATGAGGTCTTACCGCAGCAGCTTGTCAAAGTTAGACAATAAACTTGAGTCACTTAAATCCCTCGTTCTGGGATGCTTGCGTGGTTTGCTTGTCTTGACAAGATTAACCTTCTCTGTGTAGACTGTGGCCTGCTGTGGGTGATTAAGTGCTATTTTATAGAAAACGTTCTCAGTCTAGTACTGTTTATATTGCCTTTATTAATGCATGACAGCATTCTGTGTTTCCGTTTAAGAAGAGGGAGTACTGTTCTGGATAAAAAAAGCAATTTGTGTTCTACCTCTTTAAAAAAAATCAAAACAAAGAGCAAGCCCTCCTGATTAAGGAGTGCATTTTGTCAAAACAATATTATTTGTGTGTGTGTGTGAGAGAGAGAGAGAGAGAGAGAGAGAGAGAAATATACATAGGTAATTACTAAAACACTTGCCTTTTGTTCTTGCCCTAGCCAGATGAGTTAGATGAAATTAAATAGCAAAATGCCAACTCCAGGCAATGAAGTATGAACAAACTTTTCATACTACAGCATATTTGTTGAAATTTCAAAAATCTGTGGTTCCTCTGCTTACGTGGTATGATAACTGCCAATCTTCCTCAGTTGTCTAAGAGAGAAAGGAAGGTACAAATATGGTACAGTAGTACTTCTGCATTTTCCCTAGCAAGTAATTGCAGCACAACACTGTATGGCAGCTGCTCTTGTGGCACTTTCTCCATCTTTTGATCTTTAATGATGACTAAAAGCTGAAAACCATAGCCATACCTAGTCGTATGGCTGAATTCAGGACTATGGCCAGATTTTAGTTTACACCTAGGGAGATTCCAACATATACTTGATTGTTAAGCAAATTATATTGCTTAGTTTAAATTTCAATTGGGTAAACGCCAGACTAAATTAGTCACATTTAAGTCTCACTGAATTTCTTTTGGTTTTAACTTGTTATGATTTTACTGTATGGTTTTATGGTTTGTGTCGTTGTTAATCACTGTGATATATTTTTTATGATACAGCGGGATAGAAATATTTATAGAAATAAAATAAATTGTTGGCTCCTCCACATTTCAGTGGGACTTCAGTGGGATTTACAGCACTGTGTCTACTCAAAAGTAAGCCCCATTGGATTCAGTGATACTTATCCCCAGTTAAAAGGATATGATTGCAGCTTTAGTCTTGCCTATACTTGAATATCTCTTCCATTTATTCCATTATATTGCAATTAATTACACAAACTGCATCTCAGTCAGTTCCCCACCCCATAGTTATTATTTGTTTCATTTGTTTCATTTATTTTATTATTGCTACTTAATTTTAAGTTTGAAGTAGAAAGTTTTGGTTGTAGTCAATAGCAGGTTCATTAATTTCGATGTGTTTATAGTGAACGTACAGTGTACATTAGGCATGTACATTGTTTTCAATGAGTTTACTCAGAGTAGGACCAACATTGGATTTAACTCTCTAATCTTACCAGCTGTAACATTCTTTGTTAGCACTGCCTTGCCCAGCCCATAGCTATCTATTTTTTTCTTCCTAAATGGAAATAAAGTGCCAAAATTTTGATTGGCCCTGATATTGGTAAGCTGCTCAATAACTGTTCAAGTGTGCCACCTACTGTCTATCTTTTTGATCCTCTTTTACCTGACATTTTTGCTCTTTATCATTGAATATCCTTTTCATTCATAAATCAAATTTTAAAGACCGTTTTTATGTTTTATTCACTTTTATTTCACAAGAAAATCACCAGATAATAAATAAATAGAGAATAAAGAGCAGAATGAAATCAGCAGTTAAATCAATCCTTCCACAGATATAATTAAGTGTCTGGGAAAATCCAAAAGTCATTGTGCGGTGCCAAAAGGACACCAAGAGTCTGCACCAGGTTGAGTCTCTTAGAGAGAACCTTCATAAACGGGGATCACAGTCAAGAAATCCTTCCATGTAAACTCAGGTTTGCATTTCTTACTCCCACTTTAAAATTATCTTTTTAGAAACAGTCTTGGTTATAATTGGAGAACAAGTCAACATTAAGATGCTACAAGACATAGTAATATATCTTTAGGATGTCAACCCAAGGGCAGTGGTAGATGAAAACCCTTCCACAGATGGTCAAAGTTTTCATGATGCAAGTCTGAATTAATTACATTTGATTTTAATTAAAGAAATATAAAACTACCAGGTGTTAAAACTATGGCCCTAAAGCTAAAATCTAAGTGGGGGTGGGGGTGGGGATGGAGGGTGCCAGTTCATGCTGATGAGCTTTAGCAGGTGTGAATATTTTCAGTATTTTTAGGCTGTTAAAAAAGCTGGTTTTAGCGCTGCAATGCATTGCATCTTCTGGTAGCTGGCTAGCAGAGTTATTTTAGATGGTCCTTAGGTTACTGATTCCCACTGGGGAAGGGATCGCTGGAACACTTAAAGATCTGGTGTGACCAACTGGCTACTCACTTTGAAGATAAAATCACTCAACATCAGAGTGATGTTGACTCTGCACTTCTTACGACTCTAGTTCAGTGTTTCTCAACCAGTGTGCCTCCAGATGTTTTGGGACTACAACTCCCATCATCCCTAGCTAGCAAGACCAGTGGTCAGGAATGATGGGAGTTGTAGTCCCAAAACATCTGGAGGCACACTGGTTGAGAAACACTGCTCTAGTTGAAGTACCCAGTGCCATTATTGAGGATGAGTTGTAGGATCAGTTTCAGCTTATGCTATCAGCTGAGGGAGGCAAGGTGCTGGAGGCAGTATGTCCAACTCCCAACTATCCTGCAGTTTTGCATTCTAAAACATGGATGTGCTCCACTTTTCTATTCACTAAATTTCTAGCTCACCATGTAAATTCTAAAGTGGCTAAAGAATCGATCAAACAGCCAATAAAACAGTAAAAGGGGGGAATTCAAATTCCACCATCATATTTAAAACAGCTTTAAAATGTGATTAGCTAGCCATTCAAAGACCAAGCTTTAAATAAATACCTTTCACTGCATTGTCATTTTGGCAGATTGATAACTGACATGATTTCTTGGCGAGGGGATTTCTTGGAATAATAAAGAAAAGACCCACTATCTTCCCAAAGAAAGGAAACCCTAACAGCATCTTTCTCGACAGTGGATAGGCTTTGGAGCTGTCTGAAACCAATTACCCAATTTCCTTACATATATTGGGGTTAACAACTTGCCTCTGGCTGATTTTAGGCTTGACCGACCATTAAAAAAATTCACACCATTTTAGCAGCAGAAAGACTGTTTTATAGAGCTGATCTATGTTAGAAGGTTTACATTATAAGCAATGTCAGTTGTCCATAATGACTTTCCAAAAAGAAGCAAAGGAGCTCTCTCTAATTGGCAGAAATACTGCCAGTTTGACAGACACAGAGAGTTGTGCTTGTCTGTTTGCTAATAGGACCATTAAGGTGCCACCAACCCCTCTGTACTTGCATTGTATGGTCCGTGGAGGACGCTCCTTGATCTGCTAAAACCCTATGGATCAATGTGAAATGGTATGAGAAATAGAAGAATCAATTTTGAAGAAATCTATATTGTAAACCGGTGTTTTTTCACTAAAGAAACAACATCAGGAACCATTGGTATGTGGTTTTCTAAGGTTGGGCCAGGGCACTCATTGGCTCCTAGAAGTTGTCAGCATGCAACAGTAGCCAAACCCTTGGAACAGCTTTGACTGGGCAGCTAAACCAAGTGAGGGTAGCTGATGGTATTCAAACTTTCAGTGAGTTAGGGACTTCCCCTACATGTGAAGACAGGCTCTGGTGGATTGAGCGGATAAGACCAATATTGGATCCAACAGTCAAGAAAGCAGATTCTGTACGTACTGTTGAGGGAAGTGAGGGGCAGATGGGGCTCGTTAGCCTGGGAAGGTCACCCATCTAGGATAAGGAAAACATCCTAAACCCCTGCTGCCTTGTGGGACATCTTTGGGAGAAGAAACGGCTAAAGAGGGGAGTTCCTAAGATGGTTGGGTGGTGCCTTGTATGCCTTCTTCTGGCAACTCCTGCAGCCCAGCTGGTGCCAAACATACTGCTCTGCTTTCCTTTGGACCACATCAGTGAGGCCGAGAGGTGGGATCTTGTGGGATCTTTTGTATGGAGCCCAGGACCTCCATACACACTGCCCAGGCCACTGTGGAACATCACTTCAGTTTTGCTAACGCAGTGGTTTGACTTCAACTCTCCCCCCTGTCTCTAGACAGACAGATGCCAACAACATGAAGCATTCGGGAGTAATATCAGTAGGTTTGGGAAATAGGTTTTGGCTCTACTTCTCTATTATATATTGAGTCAGGAGAGGCTGTGCATAAACTGAGTCAGTGCTTGGATGCTGTGGTGGAGTGGGTAAATATTAATAGATCGAGGCTGAATCTTGCTAAAGCAGAGACATTGTGAATAAGTGGTTCGTAGATCCAAGAACTGAATAGTTTGCTTGTTCTAGATGGGGTTCTACTCCCTCTGAAGGCACAAGTATACACCTTAGGTGTGATCTTGGAACCATCTTTGTCCACGGAGGCCCAAGTGGCCTCTGGTGAAGAACGCCTATCACCAGCTTTGGCTGATGTGTCAGCTGCATTCTTTACTGGACAGGCATAATCTGGCCACTGTGATGCATACTTTGGATTATTGTAATGTACTCTACATGAGTCTTTCCTTGCAGCTGGCCTGGAGGCTGCAACTAGTGGCTTCCAGATGGTGAGTGGTGCTCTTTATTGGGCACCTATCACACCAGTGCTGAGGGGATTGTACTGGCTGCCTATTTGCTACTAAGCCAGTTTTCAGGTTCTGGTAAAGGTAAAGGTAAAGAGACCCCTGACCATTAGGTCCAGTCGCGGATGACTCTGGGGTTGCGGCGCTCATCTCGCTTTACTGGCCGAGGGAGCTGGCGTACAGCTTCCTGGTCATGTGGCCAGCATGACTAAGCTGCTTCTGGTGAACCAGAGCAGCACACGGAAACGCCGTTTACCTTCCCGCCAGAGCGGTACCTATTTACTTGCACTTTGATGTGCTTTCAAACTGCTAGGTTGGCAGGAGCAGGGACCAAGCAACGGTAGATTACTGCGTTGCGGGGATTCGAACTGCCGACCTTCTGATTGGCAAGCCGTAGGCTAGGCTCTGTGGTTTAACCTACTTACATACAAAACCCTAAATAACTGCACACCAAGTTACCTGAAAAACCATGTTCCCCTCCATTGCCTAGTGATGGCGTTGTTGTTGTTGTTGTTGTTTTGTTTAGTCGTTTAGTTGTGTCCGACTCTTCACGACCCCATGGACCATAGCACTGATAGCATTAAGATCAGTAAATAGAATTCTGTTTTGCTAGGGCCCTGCTGATTACTGGCTTTTGGATGGATTTTTTCCACTGGTAAAAGCAGTTTTTTGGAATATCCTCCCTGCTGAAATTCCATCAGTATTGGCATTCTGTCGGCTCTTGAAAACACACCTCTTTAGGCAAGCATTCTCCTAAACTTGACCTTCTGATCACATTGTTTAAATTGTTTTTTAATTGTTGTAATCTAACTGACATGTTTTATTACAGGTTTTAACTAAGAATGTTTTTATGCTTTGTTTGAACTGTTTTATTGTGTATTTTAATTACCGTATGTATGGATTTTATAAATGGTTGTACAGTCATACCTCGGGTTGTGAACGCTGCGGGTTGCACGTTTTCGGGTTACACTATGTGGCAAACCTGGAAGTACCGGAACAGGTTACTTCCGGGTTTTGGCGCTCGCGCATGCCCCAAAACAAAAAATGACGTCATGCTCAGAAGTTTCAAATTGAGTCACGCGTGTGCGCAGACGCGGCGCTACGGGTTGCAAACACTGGGTTGCGAACGTGGCTCCAGGACAGATCACGTTCGCAACCTGAGGTATGACTGTAAACCACTTAGAAGCCATTTGGATATGTAAACAATCATAATAATAATTTGTCTAGCCTATTCCCCTCTACTCTGACTAGTGGCAGCTCTCCAGAGTTCCCAGTAGAGGTATTTTGCTTCACCTGCTACCCTGATTATTGTAACTAGTATGCCAGAGATAGACCCTGGAACCTTCTACATGTATTCATTCATAAGTCTGTTTTCAGAATCCTAGAATTGTAGAGTTAGAAAGGACCCTGAGGATTATCTAGTCCAACTCCCTGGAATCTTCTGCCCTGTTTCTGCATAAATCTACAAATGGTGTCTTTAAAAAACTGAATAAAAATCATAATCTTGCCCAATGTGTTTTACCCTAAAATACACATTTTGATACATTTTTAGAACTGAGCAGTATGTTTCAAAATTTGGAAAAGTATGAAAATCAAAATTTTAATAAACTATAGTCCAGGAGATGTGAAGTGGGTCTGTTTACTTAAAAAATATGGACCAACAAAATTCTCAAGCATCCCTGGGAGAAATTTTAGTGTGTGAAAGTATGTTCATAAGGAATAATAAATTATTTGAAATATACATTAGGTGGTACTTATTATTTTACATCAGGGGTCAGCAAACATTTTCAGCAGGGGGCTGGTCCACTGTCCCTCAGTCAGACCTTGTGGGGGGCCGGACTATATTTTGAAAGAAAAAAAAATGTACGAATTCCTGTGCCCCACAAATAACCCAGAGATGCATTTTAAATGAAAAGATACATTCTACTCATGTGAAAACACCAGGCAGGCCCCACAAATAACCCAGAGATGCATTTTAAATAAAATGACACATTCTATTCATGTAAAAACATGCTGATTCCCGGACCGTCTGTGGGCCGGATTTAGAAGGCTATTGGGTTGCATCCGGCCCTTAGATAGGGGACCTCTGTTTTACATAATGCTAATTTTAGAGGCCACTGGTTTAAAACTTCTTAGATAAATTCCTTTTACAGCAATGAGGTTCTGATACTGGCCAGTAAATACGTTCTAGAAACGCCCAGCAGACCTAATTGAAAGGAGTGTCAACTGAGAGAAGGGCATAGCACTTCTAGTGAAGAACATTTTTGAACAATAAATTGCCATAGTCTGAAAGTGATTGATAAAGATTGAAGTTTTATAATAACGCATAATAGTTTTCCTTCGGTGTCCAGAAATGATCTCTGTCAGACAAGATACCAGAGTACATGCACTCCTGACCAGGGTTGATCAAGCTTTTTATAATGTTGTGAAATAGATTTATTGTTCCCTAAATGGTGCTGTTAATATTGCCATGTAAAAAGATTGCTCATTTATCTCAATCTGGACTTCTGGATGTGACTTGTTTGCTTGATCTGCAAACTTAAGGAATGTTGTTTTGGTTCGCTGAGCCCTTTCAGGCTTTTTAGTTGGTTTCCTTTCCTTGACATTGTAAGTGTAAACTAAATTAAATTATGTTGCACCACCAATTGGCAGTGTTGAAATAGTTGACACTTCTGGTGTGATAACTGTTCCATCTGCTGTATGCTAGTGGCCAATGAAAGCAGATGGTGTTGCACTTTGCTGAAATATGTTGCAGATTTCCAGTTTTATAAATGGAGTGCTTGAATCAACAATTTGTTTTCCATGCTTGCTTGTTTTGTATATATATATATATATATTTAAAAAGTTGGTATTTCCATATGTCTTTTAATGCTGATATATAATTAGTACGCTTCAGGACTGTCTGCCAGTAGCTGCTGGCATCAGTCTTTGTACGCATTTCAGTCTGCATTAATTTAAAGCTGTATAATTTGACAATAGGGCTTGCTTTAATTGCCCTAGTTAACACTGAACAATTGGAATTCCCCTAGTTCAGAGGCACTTCTTGCACTTAATGTCTCGCTGAATTTTCAAGAGGTTCATGTGCAACTGGTGGCGTAGATTTTCAAGACACGTGTGTGCAGCCAACTATATGTGCCCTTTATTGAATTTCATCGTTAATTGTTAATACATTTAATCAACATAGACATAATAATGCAGTCGCCACAAATGTTTTGTAAGCATTTTATATGTGAACCCCATGAGACAAGAGCCCAGCCATCCACCTCTTTTATTTTGGGGGTGGGAAAAGCATTATGTTGGTACAAAGTTTTTTTTAAAAAAATCATACATTTAGCTTTGGTTCTTTTCTCTTCCCTACAAGAAGATAGGAACAGGCAATATCTACCAGCTATCAGATCCTTAGTATCTTAAAACAGTTAGTGTGTCTTCAGCACATGCTATGTGGGTTTAACGGGGAAGTGAGGGGGGGGGGCTAAATCTTGTGTTGTTGCTTAAAATGTTTTTAATGGTATTTAAGTACCTTAAGCTGAGCAGGTACTTAAAGATTGATTTGGAAAGCATAGCTTATTATTTTTGAAATAAATAAAGTATTAAGCTTTTGCAGTATAGACGTGGTTCTGTTGCACCGTATTTTTTATCCAGATTGTGGGAAGGCTACCGAACAAATGAAATACCTTGTTGCCATCAGCTGGAGTTATTAGAAGGTTGCACATCTTTTGTAGAAGCATACCAAAGCTGGAATGGAGTGATCAATGCTCTTACATCACAGTTTGACCCTCTTCTCTGTTTAGGCATATGAACTGTTTTTGCCAGAATCTCAAAGGACAAAGTACTCTGTCTATTAGCAGAAAGATAATTTAAAGTGTTAATGGTTACAAAATATAATAGGCTGCCAGCACATCTTAGATTTCAGATTCAGAATTCCCTGCCAGATTCATGTCCGGTTCGTCTCCTGTATTTTCCCAGTCTTACTCTAACGTGGTTGTTGCAAAACAGGATTTCTGCTACGTTGTTGCAAAACAGGATTTCTGCTACAGGCAACTCCTACCATATTTTAGGCGCGACCAATATGTGTACTGTCCCGGAAGTAACCCAGAAACGTAATAAAAGATGTCACTATAAGTGTGGAACGGGGACTGGGGCGGAACGGATGTTTCAATTTCAGGCAAGTGCGCAGTGACCCGGAATGCAACCCCCGTGGAAATCAGAGGTTGCCTGTGCTATACATGTAACCTTTCCCCCCTCGTTTCCCCCAAAGCAAAGCTGGATCTTTAAAACTCTGCCTCATGAATCCCCGTGTTTCTCCCAAAATAAGACACCGTCTTATATTTATTTTTCCCTCAAAAAAACACATGGTGGCTTATTTTCAGGGAATGTCTTATTTTTTTATTAAGTATGGTACAGTTTAACCTACAAGGTTAAACTGCCTATCACTATGGCTTATTTTCGGGGTATGGCTTATTTTCGGGGTATGTCTTATTTTTTTTGGAGAAACACAGTAGGCAGCTCTCCGCTTTTAGTCTCTTCCCAGCACAGTGGTACTTCGGGTTACAAACGCTTCAGGTTACAAACACTTTAGGTTACAAACGCTTCAGGTTACAAACTCCGCTAACCCAGAAATAGTACCTTAGGTTAAGAACTTTGCTTCAGGATGAGAACAGAAATCGTGCTCCGGTGGAGCAGCGGCAGCAGGAGGCCCCATTAGCTAAAGTGGTACCTCAGGTTAAGAACAGTTGCAGGTTAAGAACGGACCTCCGGAACGAATTAAGTTCTTAACTAGAGGTGCCACTGTATCTTTCAAGTAACATTTAAGTATATTTCTCAGGCAACATGTATTATTTACCCATTATTTTCTGTGTTGTTTCCGTTGTGGTATTTCAAATCTGCAAGGCTGCTTTTGTAATTTCTAAATTGTTTTATATTGGCAAGTTACCACCTTTAAACCTTTATTCATTTACAAATAAATGTTAGTATTGCAGCAATTATTTCTGGCTTTCTGGAGCAAGCAGGCTTAGGTTGGTCTGTTCCAAATCCCCCAAATTAAGCAAGGTTATCAAAACCAATACAGTTCTTTTCATGTGCATGCAGTCATCTCCAAAAAAAGTTTCAGTAAGGACTAATACTGCTAATTCCCCAAAATTAGCCTGGGGCTAATACACATGTAAGATACATGTTTTTGTGAATGTCTCTCCTGATGCATTAGAAGATCTGGTAATATTCTAGGACAGGCATAGGCAACCTTGGCTCTCCAGATGTTTTGGAACTACAACTCCCATGATCCCTAGCTAACAGGGCCAGTGGTCAAGGATCATGGGAGTTGTAGTTCCAAAATATATGGAGAGCCAAGGTTGCCTATGCCTGTTCTAGGATGAAGCAGTCACATCTTCCTCTTCGCTAGCCATTCCCAGCCAACTGATTCCACTTCCCCTTTTTTTCTTTTCCAACTTTTTCAGTGTTCTGTGGCTGCTGAGCAAACCCAGTCTTCATTGGACTGTTTCTCTTCCCCCTTACATTTCCTCCCCCATAAGATTTTTGATACTTCTGCAGATTTTGGGGTTTCACTCAAGCCTGCTGATACCTCCTCCTGGGTGTACATCTGTGCCATTTTGTCTATGTAAGGATTGGTAAAGGTAAAGGGACCCCTGACCATTAGGTCCAGTCGCGGACGACTCTGGGGTTGCGGCACGGTGTACAGCTTCCAGGCCATGTGGCCAGCATAACAAAGCCGCTTCCGGCGAACCAGAGCAGCACACAGAAACGCCGTTTAACTTCCCGCTATAACGGTACCTATTTATCTACTTGCACTTTGACGTGCTTTCGAACTGCTAGGTTGGCAGGAACTGGGACCGAGCAAAGGGAGCTCACTGCCAACTTTCTGATCAGCAAGCCCTAGGCTCTGTGGTTTAACCCACAGCGCCACCTGGGTCCCAGGTAATTGGTACTTGCCCCTAAATTTCACAAATAGATGCATGCTTGGTGTCTAGGTTTGTTCTGTTCCGCTTGAATGTCATTAATTTTAAAATATATTTACTTTTAGAGAACTCGAGGACGAAAACGAAGCTACATTCCTGAAGAAGAAAAACCTGAGGTTGGAATTTTGAAAAATTAATTTATTTTCTGTTAAATTGGTGAAAATGTTGCCATTTAAATGAATAATGTTGCTGAAATAAGTCTTGTGCTCTTCTTCCACCTTTTTCTGTTTTCTTCTATTGATAGGAACGTATTCCTAGAGAAAGAAGACAAAGACAGTCTGTAGTACAAAAGAAGCCTAAGTCTGAAGATTTAAGAACCGAATGTGCCACATGTAAGGGAACTGGGGATAATGAAAATCTAGTCAGGTAGGTTTGATGCGGTGACCTTTTCCAGAGTGGATTAAAGTTCCATCGTTGTGACTGTAATGAATGACGTCTTAATACAGAACTTTTTTTAATTAAAAAAAATCTAAATTGAGGGAAGCATTGCTTCAGAAACAGTGGTTTGATCCATTTATTGACTTGGCACATAACTTTATCCTGTGGATTTAGATGTAAGTAACTAGAGTAATGTTTTCCTAACAAAAGAGAATTAATTTTATTTTGTCAGGGTGAGTTACCAGGATTCTTTAATAGGTTACAAAGGTAAACAAGGCACCCATTTTGACAGCTATCAATCTTCACCTACTGATCCTCTTCCATGAAAGTTTTTTGAAGTTCACTTTGCTTCATTCATGAGATACAAAGATCACTGTGCCCTTTTCTTAAATATTTCCAATTGTTTTATCTTAGCGCAATCTGGAAAATGCCTCATGTTGTTTGTTCTTCTGATGAGCTGTTAAGATGTTACAGGGTATACTTTGTGATTCTGAATTCAAATCAAGAAGGTGTTGTGATTGTTTAATGAATTGTAGGTGTTAATGAATAGTACTCAGATGGTTTCTTCTTAACTTCATTAGCTGCCCCTTTGTCTGCCCTGAGAAAAATGAATGATTTATGAAATTCTGACTTAGCTTTCATTATGTAATAAAAATGCAGCAGCTGCCAATTTTGAATTTCTCTTTAAAATGAGAGAACTTGTAAATGGGCTCTTGTAAAATATACATTGAGCAGGGAACTACTTTTTACCGTTTCTGTAAGGAAACACAAAAAAATTGCTGAATTTTGCCATGAACTTTTTGTTAAACATCTATGAAAGCAAGGATCTTGCAGGAGCACAAATGAGACGCTACTGCGACTTGGGAGGTAAGCGTTAAAGCGAAGGAATACAAACAGGGAATAGACAAAAGAGACAACTTAGCTGCAAGTGAGCTTAACTGAAAGGCAAAAGATATCTGTGATCCAGTTCATACCTAACACTAAGCCAAGCTATTATCTACCATTAACATGCAAATGTGAAGGTTCCTGGAGAGCAGTTCACTTCTTCTTTGCTCCTGCTGTTACACTGAGCCTTGGTTTGGTGTATCATCTAAACCCAGACTTGTGGTTTTATCTCACTTCAGACAGAGCACAAGCTCTAGCCCAAGTTTCCACTTGGTTTACAGCTTAGGGCAGGGGTCAGCAACTTTTTTCAGCCGTGGGCCAGTCCACCATCCCTCAGGCCATGTGATGGGCCGGACTATTTTTTTTTTGGGGGGGGGGGACAAACGAATTCCTAGAAATAACCCAGAGATGCATTTTAAATAAAAGGACACATTCTACTCATGTAAAAACACGCTGATTCCCAGACCGTCCTTCGTTATCCTATAAAAATCACCTCTAAGTTTTCCTTTCTCGCACCTTTTCATGAGGAGGATAGTGTTTGGGACTGCAGGAATACAAATTTGGAACAGTTGTTTGAGTAGTCCTATCATTTCATCAAGGCTTGTTATTAAATATATATCTTTTGGCCAGAAGTAAAATTCCACCATTTGTCAGTAGGGTGCCTTTGTTTTAAGAATGCACTGTTTTTTAAAAAATGGGTCACAAGAATATCTTCTATCTCTCAGCAGTGGCTAGAACTATTATCGATTGAATTGATCTTGCTTCTCAGAAACAGACTGTATTTAAGAGGATGTATATGATCAATTCAGGTCCTTTGTCCTAAGAAGCCTCCTTGACTTATGTGAAAACTTCACCATATTGCTGAAGCTCACCTGCTAAAAATAGTTTCTTCCCAAGAAACTTTGGAGGTTGCTCTTATAAACCTAAATGCTGGTGGTTCCCAGTGTGAGACTTCTGAACTTGTGAGACAATGAGAAGGTGATTCTATGTTCATCTAAAATACTAAGTGATGGTTGCTCCCTGTGTTATGTTGTGTTATGTTTTCATTTGTGTTTTTGTCAATATAGTTATTGGAAATGTTATTTGTCTAAGAAGGCAAATACATTCATGGTGCTTTATGTATTATGGGAGACATTATATGCACGAGGTTACTGAAGCTGAATCTAAACAAGGCTTGAAATTATCTTAACCAGCAGTTCTCATGACCTGGAGTGAAGGGGAAGCAGTAATCTTTTATGGGGATCAGCCTCTCCTGGTTGTTCAAGTATGCAAACTTGTAGTGCTTCTAGGCCCATTACTTGACAGTCAGAATATACCGTACTACAGTGGTCTCCTGGAAACAGTGCAATTATGCACCAGGTCTATGATGTCTTTCTTTTGCCCACAGAATGCAATTTAAGGTGCTAGTTATGGCATTTATATCTTAATACCAGTAAGGCTGCTCTTCTCCCTCGTGTCTTGTTGCAGTCTCTATGATCAATCCAAACACCTTTCAAATGTTAGATCCATATGCCACGATTATATAAAGTGAACTCACAGGGTCTCATTATAGGTGACTTACCCACTGTAACAGATTTTCATTTCTTCTGAAGGTTTGTCAGATTAACAAGTTTGAGCATTTCCCATACAGTGTTTCATAATTTATTTCTTTTATTATTGATTGAAAACATTTTCCGCAACAACCGATTCTCATCACATTTTACATGATATAATTTTGCGACAATGAGAACATCTTCTCTGCAATTTTAGCGACATTCCTTCTTGTAACATGGCATTCTTTGAGTAACTCAAAATTTTCCTGTTTGGGTTGAACTTCAGTCACTAAAACATGAATTGGGGCATTGCTTATGCATACATTGAAATTTTAAGTTAGGAAAGAGTTGCATTTTAAATCTATTCTGTTTATATGTAGCAGTCTGAGAGTTTGTTTTGCTTCCTTTAAAAAAAAGTGCTGTGCTGTTCTCCTTTTTTATAGTTAATTCTATCTGTCATGGGTGATGTCATGGGTTACAAGCTAATTTAATTCAATACTATTCAAGATGCATTAATATTATCTGTAGGGATGAGTAGTAGGTAGTCCACGGATTTTGATCATCATTGCTTAAACAGGAGCTTTATAGATTTTGATTATGGGGGAAAAAATTATGCTGAGGCTACTACTTCAACCATCTGATTCTTTATCAAAGAGACCTGAAACGTATTCAGCTTCTTTAGACCAGGGGTCCCCAGACTACGGCCCGGGGGCCGGATGCGGCCCAATTGCCCTGCCAATCCGGCCCGCGGCGACGCCCGCCGCTTGCTCTTACGGCGCGCAGCGCGGCAGCGTTCTTCCGGGTCGGGAAAAAAGCGCCGAAAATCCTTTGTGCGCATGCGTATGGGCCTCTCCCGACCCGGAAGAGGTCATTTCTGGTGCACTTCCGGGTCGGGGGAGGCCCATACGCATGCGCACAACGGATTTTCTGCGCCTCCCCCCCCTGGAAGCGCGCCGCCGCGCCAGTAAGCGCCCGTGCGCGCGCGCACTCCCCCGCCCTCCGGCCCGCCGCGCGATTGGCGCGGTGGGAACCGGCCCAAACGTCGGTAAGTCTGGGGACCCCTGCTTTAGACAATCCCAGGGGCTCGCCTAAAATTTTGCAGAATTTGAAACCCTCTCCCTCTAAAGAGCAGACTCCCAACCAGCACTACACAAGCCATTTCACAAACTGCTTTCAAAAGTCCCCTCCGTTTCTAAAGTTATTTGCCCTGAGACAAATCAAGGATGGATGGGTTATCATTTCAGAAACACAAATCTAAAGTCTCATTTTAGGTGCATCTGATTCTATGGATCCTTGCCACTGATTTTTCATAGAGATATTTAAAAGTGTTTTTCTTACAGAATGTTGATTGATGGTTGCCATCACAGTAGTGAATACTGCCTTGTGTGATTCTTTGTAACTTTTTGACAGTACAGCTTTAGGCAAGGATGGGGAACCTTTGGCCAGCCTGTAGGCCATTGCAGTCCTTGGAACCTCTGTTCCTCGCCACCCTCCTCCTCTTTGCATTCTGCTCTGGCTGCAGAGAGGAGGAACAGCAGCAAATCTCAGGTGATAGGGGCCTGATCAGGAATGGGATCCTGGTATGGCGGGGTAGAGGAGCTTAAAACTTTTTACCACCTCTGTGGCCCCGACACAGTTCTAGCTTCTG
This sequence comes from Zootoca vivipara, assembly GCF_963506605.1. Taxonomy (NCBI): domain Eukaryota; kingdom Metazoa; phylum Chordata; class Lepidosauria; order Squamata; family Lacertidae; genus Zootoca; species Zootoca vivipara. Next base: position 29,139,827 of record NC_083287.1, on the reverse strand, counting down.
CACCTGCAAATTGCGTTGCCCCCAAAGAATCCATTGCAGTGAATGCATTCTTTATTCCAGTGGAAATTTCAAGTGCAGTAGGTCCAATCCAGATGACTGCCCCAGGGAACAAAGGTTTAATGCTCTTCTACCTCGACACCAGGGTTCCAATCCAGATTGGGCCTCTAGAGCAGGGTCCCCAAACTACGGCCCCCGGGCCGGATGCGGCCCAATTGGCCTCCCAATCCGGCCCGCGACGACCCCCGCCGCCCGCTGCCGCCGCCCGCTCTTACTGCGCGCGGCGCGGCGGCGATCTTCAAAATCGACAAAAAATCGCCGAAAATCCTTTGTGCGCATGCGTATGGGCCTCTCCCGACCCAGAAGAGGTCATTTCCGATGCACTTCCGGGTCGGGGGAGGCCCATACGCATGCGCACAAGCGATTTCCCCCCGACCGTGTGCGTGTGCGCATGTGCACGGGCGCGCACTCCCCCGCCCTCCGGCCCGCTGCGCGCACACTCCCCTGCCCTCCGGCCCCCCTGCTCTAGAGCTTTCTAATTGCATTGTGGAGGAAACTTCCACAGTGGAAGGTTTTCTCGAAAGCAGATTGGATGAGGTAGAGAGATAAAATGAATGAATGCATAGGATGTATTTGTGTGTGGATGAGGGTGGGGTGGCGATGCACCCCACTTGCATGCAGTCCCTGACATTACCTTTAAAGGACTGCAACACCTCTGATGGTGGGTTGGGGAGGTTCTTCACCTTTTCTATATCTGATTCCCCCCCCCCAAAAAAATGCTATCTGAAAGGGTGTGACTCTTTCAAATATACACATTTACTATTTCTTTGTTCTCTGATCTGAGAGTACTACATAGATGCAAAGGATTGCAGTATAAAGTGCCACAGGGAAACTCATGACAAAGAAATGACTACCGGTAAAGAATATCTCAGGAAATAAACTTAGAGCAATGTCAAAACACCATGGAGTTATTTTAAACGAATAGCCTTGCTTAAGATAACATTTTTTAAGCAAGTGTATCCATTTTAATGGCTGTGTATGAGCATTGCTGTGAATGTGTATAGCACTCCAAGGCCTTGTTTATTACTGCTGTCAACATTTATAGATGAATCATTTTGTGGAGCAGTCTATTATCATTGAGAAGTCCCTGTCCTACTGCTCGTACCCTACTCTGTTTTGATGTAGCATCTACCTATGTGCTTCTTTGGTTGATTTATTTCGTTGCTGCATATCACTTTGCCAACAAAACTTGTGGAAGAACGGAAAGAGTTTTCAACCTCAGAAGGAAAACTCAGTTCTAAGCAGGCATCTCTGAACATCAGGAAACTAGATAATATTGATATCTCTGGTTCTTTGGAATAAATACTGCTGAACAATAAATAACAATAAATAATAATAAATAAATATTAAATAGCATTAATTGAATAGCTGAGCAATAGGTGTTCATGTAACAGGCTTCTGCTAGCTCCTGAGATGTGGGAGGGGGAAAGTGGGATTTGGATTTGGACCATACCAACAGGTGGCATAAACATTTCTATTATTGCTTTGGATCTCGGTCTTGCAGTATAATTAGTAGAAAGCTTGTGAATTTGCACAAATGCTGATTGTTATAAGTTTGACTAATGCAACACCCCCCCCCCCAAGACTTTAGTTCATTTAGTAGAGTGCTTCCAGAGTAAAATTGTTAAGTTTGAATCAAGACTTAAGAGTGTTGCCCCATAGAAATTAATGGGACTGAATTTAGCCATGACTAAGCCAGGATCTAATCCATATTTTTAAAATTACATCTATATTAAACCTAGGTAATTGAGTGAAACCTTATTGTGGCATAAGCATACGTTATGCTAGTTTTCACAGTGAAGTATAAATTTAGATACTTCCTCAAAATAGGGTTGAAATCAATAATATTAAATATAAAATCAATACTGTTAAATATATATCTGCTGTACTTTGCTTTCTTTTTTGCAGTTCTTTGGACCGTAATAATAAAGAATGTGTGTTATTATTAAGAAATATAATGGGGGGGGGATGTTTATTGTATAATGAAAGTCCAATCAGCATCATATCTAAAGGTAGGGAGTGACCATTGTCTGGAGGGTAGTCAGTCTAGACAATCCCGAGCTACATGGGGTCTTCATGTGTTTCTATGTAATGTCAGGAAGCACATTCATTGTAGTATTAACAATGATGGTGTTTAACTCTGATATTACCAAAAGCCTGTGCACAGGATGTAGTGCTAAAAGAACTGCAAATGGGCATGTTTTGTGAATTGTTTTTAGTTCTTTTAAGGGATACAAATAGCTAAAATGGGATGCAAAATATATGGGAACTGCCTTTTAAGTGCTAATACAGTCATACTTCGGGTTAAGTACCCTTCAGGTTGAGTACTTTCAATTTAAGTACTCTGTGGACCCGTCTGGAACGGATTAATCAACTTTCCATTACTTTCAATGGGAAAGTTCGCTTCAGGTTAAGTACGCTTCAGGTTAAGTACGGACTTCCAGAACCAATTAAGTACTTATCCTGAGGTACCACTGTAGTAGTATCTGAAAGTCCAGTGCAACGAGCGATTACAGTGTATCTGGGCTTGAGAGTCCTGTGTGTGAGGCATTTATGTTTTGCATCTTTTCATGAACTTCTCAACGTGGGCGTACTTTCCCTCTGGAGCTGCAAAAGTAGGAGGCAGTTTCTTTTAATTCCCGCTGACTTTCATATCTGCGACGAAACTATGCTAAGAGAATATATAATGGAAACAATGAGTTGACATTGCAGGATTGTGTAGTAAGTGACTTTTACCACTGCACATAAACAGAGCAGTTATTCTAAATCATAGCATCGGTTTCAGTCAGATAACCACTAAAATCACTGCACTGTGGTCTGCTGAAAATGCCATCATCCTTCATCTGCCACATTAAGCCCGGGGAGAGCAGGCAGCAGTAGTGCCTGCACTGCTGTGGAGAGGGATGAGCCCTGAACCAAGCGAAAAGATGTTCTGGAAGAGCAGTAACCTTTCCTATGATGTGTGCCTTTTCTATTACATTTTTGACACAAAATGCTGCCAAATGATTTAACGGTGACATTTTGTTTTGCTGACTTTCCCTTTTTCTCATTAAAGAGAAACAAAGTTGGCTTTGGGAAGGAATGAGTAGTCATGCGTTTTGAATTCTGTTACAGGAAGCCTAATTTGTAAAATTATTAAATGTAGGATTTTCCTGCAGCCGAGCTTACGAAGGATTTTGTTTCATTCTTTTTATTGTGTTTTTAAAACAAGTACTTATCTCCTGTGATAAGGTTAATTTCTATTGTCTTCTTTTTCCTGTTGCAGAAATTGCACATTATTTCTAATTACTGAAACCTCCCATATTGGCCTATGACATTCAGCTCAACACTCTCCCATATTTGCTCTTCATAATCTGATAAATTTATTCAGAAACTAGTTTAGAAAGGTGCATTGCAGCAGCAGGCATAGTACCTGAAAGGGTCACTTCCTGCCACAAAATGTGAACATTTATTAATTGGGAGCAACCCCCTCCCACCAATGAATTATTGATAAAAGCACAGAAGCTTATATGCATCTCAAATTATATATCATTTTAAAAGTAGGGAAACAGAAAAAGGTATCTTCCCCTAATGTGATACACACATGTATTGGCAGAATTGGATTTTCTTCAGTGCAAGCTAGTCACACTATGGTCAGTGCTGGACCTTGGGGTCTCAAATTTCAGTGGCGCCCTGTGTAATGCCAAGATTTGGTGCCCCTTGCCTCCCATGTTCTATTCTAAAACATAGTAGCGGTGCCCCCGTAGCTCTGCGCCCAGTGCGACTGAACCAGTCGTGCCCCCCTAAATCTGCCTCTGCTACAGTTCCCTTTGTGTGTCAAGGCCCCCAAGCCACCCCCCCAGGAGAATAAAGACACAAGGACACCTAATTTAGGTTAATGTTAATGGACAAGATTTAGGCCACAACTTTATTGGTTACAGAATGTGAGCATTGGCTGACACAACGGAGTCTTGAATAATTAACTTTGTTCTCCTTATTCCTACCCTGATAGGTTTCGCTTTTGCAAAATTAATTAAAAATAATTTGAGGTGGGAAAACAGATTAAGCAATATATTAAGGCATGCTATGGTGAAAATGGCCAGCCAAAATTTGTGACGTTGCAGTAGGTTACTTATTAAATACCATGTCTTCTGAGGACCAAAAGGCATACCATCCTCATACTGTGTGGGATGCACAGAAGGATGTCTGGTGTGTGTGTGTGTGTGTGTGTGTGTGTAATCAATCTGCCTCCTGTTTAATAGCTTTACATCTTTAGTATAGTTGTTTAAATGTTTACTTATCCTGCCTTTCCACTGCATTGCAACTCTCAAGGTGGCTTATGATCAACATGATGAAAATGTAATACTAAAACCATGAACTAATATAGTAAAGAAACACAGCTGGGAGTATCATATCCAAGAAAGGGAGCAGGGAAGCAATTCCCAAAGAAATTTGACACAGTGATCACAAACACAAGCACTGACATTTTAAATACTATGGCTGTGTTAGCCACAAATAATACTGTGCAAGTTCTTAGAAATCACATTCATGGTTTTCTGTTTAGTTTTCTATGGTTTTATAATTTGATATTTGATATTATGTGCCTCCACATTATGAAATACAAATAGTGTAAATATGGTGCCTTTATGAGAAGTATGCAATTAGTATGAGTCATAGTATAAAACAAAATGCACATTTGGCTGTGTTTGTGCATACAAGTGCAAACCTGCATGCCTCAGTATCTGTAAATGATCACCATGTTTTAGTCCACAGCTGTTGAAAATCTCAGTTTTTCCTGACAAATGTGCAATTATTTAAAAGTATACTACTGCTGAAGACATTTGTGTTTGGGAAGGCTTTCCCTGAGATGTAACCTAGTCATTTACGGAAGATCAATTTTTATATTTGATGAAATGTTTGTGTCGTTTTTGAGTTCGTCTGGATGGTTTTATTGTTTGAGTTTGTTGAATTGATTTTAATTTCCTTAGACTTTGTGTTTGTTTCTGTGATTAGATTTTTCTTTACAGGAACTTACTGTTTGACAGGCTGTATTACATTACTTTAAATGTTTGTTTTAATAGTTTGAGATAGGGGACAAATGCTCACACACTATCCTTCATTTGGCCACACTTCATCCTTTTCAGTTCTGAGTGCAAAGTTTATGTGTCATTCATCTTTTAACTATGCATACTTATAGCAAAGAATAAACTAGCACAACTATCTTCATTGTAGAGGCAGTTGCAGTAAACTGTTTTCTAATTGAGGTTGCGGAGAAAGGGGAGAAACAAAAACCCAAGAATTTCATGTCTAGTGCAATAAAAATATGCCAGGAGTCACGGGAAATCATGATGAGAAGGTTATAAAGATAGCATAGAAGCAGCTATCATGTGCAGTGGGAGCAGTGAAGCAGCCATAGCAATTTGAAAAAGCTTCAGTCTTTTTTAAAAAATAAAAATCTCCTAGAAAGATAGTTACATGGCTGCTGGTCACCATATGTGACGGATGACAATTCAGAAGAGAAGCCACAGACTACCAAAAGTCACAGAATCCATGTGGGAGCTGTCAAAAATTGATCTGAACAATTCTAAGAAAGGCGAAAAAGACATTTCCATGACAAATCTGTAGAGTGAAAGGAAGAGAACCCGACACTTGTCAGGATAAGTTTCCACCTTCCCCACTGCTATATCTTATTTATGAAGATAAGGGTTTTCCTCTCCTTTTTGCCAGTACTGGATTAACCATTGAACCTAAACTACTGGAACTTAAGTATACGTACATTGATGCTAGTCACAGAAGATGGATTACATTCAGGATGTGTCTGAAATGGAGGAAAGAAATGACTCCCGTTCCTCAGTCTAGCAGCCAGCACAGCTATCAGCAATGGGAAAACTATTAAAAAAATGAATTGTAAAACAGTCTAGGAAAGAGAAACAACTTGTTCAGAAAAGCATCCATGGTTCTATCTGGGCTAGACAGTACAGCGTATCTCTAAAGACAAACAAAATAGACATACACCTTATTGCAGATAGATTGCTTTACTGTGAAATATTTTTTACAACATATATAAGTTTGTATGTTTAATTTAAATCCCTTTGAATTAGAGATGTGGAATAATGTAACTCTCCACAATTGCTGTGAGGATCATATTACCACATGGAGGGTTTTGCAAGTTTTAGACAATGATCTGATTCTTGGCTAAACATGGCTTTAATAATCTAGGGCCACAAAAGGTAAAGAAGGAAATGTCCAAATTACATTTGATTTAGCCCTCCTAGGCTCATGGGTTTGCTGTGGATCTCAGCAGCTGTATGTTTAATTTACTAAGCTATCAGAAGTCTGGTGGAGCCCTACAGAACTGAATGGGAGTGGAATTACCAAACACCCCAGCTAATCAGAGTTCATTCTATTCCCAGCAACTTCTCAAAATAGGATAGGGGAAGTAATTTTGCATTTTGCTTGTTTAACCTTTTTGGATTTCAGTTTCCTTTTTGCTTATGACACTTCAAGTGATTGAGTTTTTGGCATAGCCTGGGTTGGCCACACACAGAGATGGCTTCAAGGTAGTAGCGTGATTTGACTGCATGCTCAGGCAACGCGTTAAAATGCGGGTGATGGCAGCATTTCAGAGTAATGAGCAGAGCTTGCATTGCAACCTGTCCAATCTCACAGGGCTGGGGAGAGCGCTTAAACCTGTTTGTCACATCTAAACAGCCAGGTATGGCTCAGAAGGTAGAGGATCTTATCACATAAATGGTACTATCAAGAAGGAACCGAATCTGAAACTACAGCAGGTGTGAAGTTAAAATGTAACTGTCTGTACAAAATAGTCTTCCAGCTCAACAGTTTTCTACCCATCCTTTCCCCATTGGTAATATGTGCATCTTGGTCACAAAATCTGATACTGTACAAACAAGGCCAACAAGTTTATACTTCCAGATGGCCTCACATTTGTAATCTGAGACCTTGATTAGGTAGTATTAAAATATATTGCTTGGTTGTTTTCTGTTTTAACAAAGATGCAATCCGTTGCCGTCAGTTCCTTAATTTGACCAGAGTAAGGTAGGCAATCATTTGAACCTAACTGCATTGAGTAAAGGAAGTTAGCATGACATTTTCATCTCTTTCTAATGAAAGGAAACACAATGGGGTTGTGTTTAGTGGTAATGCTGTCCACACATTGTGTTAGATAGGTAGTTGAAGAATGAAGACACGCACATCAATATGTAAAGGAGCTCAGATTTCATGTCTAATCATGAAATCAATCAGTACACTTCCATTTAGGTGGTGAATGACTTGTTGGCACAATTATCTGACTTCAAATTTCTCAGGGTTGTCAGCAACAAAGGACATGTGGCAAGGTGTGCAAAATCAGTTTCTTAAAAGCAAATCATTTTTGTGTGCAAAATCATTTTTTGTGTGCAAAATCAGTTTCTTAAAAGCAAATCATTTTTGCACTCATTGTGTCTACTTGGTTTGATTTTATTCTATGTTTCTGGTATTGGTTTTTTGCTTTGCAATTCAAACAGCCTCGATATATAACAGCCTCGATATATACACACACACACACACAGGTTATGTGCACACGTTATCAGCATTGTATCAGTAGATAAAGAAGAAACACTTGGGCAGTTTCCCACCATTGCAATTTTTAATATGGAAAAGGTCTCATCACATGCTGACATATGTTTGTCAGAATTTATTGATTACTTTGTATTATTGTGAGCTGAAGCTGTTATTTTCTTTCTTTTTTGCTAATGTTTGCATTAAAACAATTTAAAAAATATTTTCTCATCTGCATAAGTGTGCATATTTTGAGGTTTTTTTTTACATTGGATGTGGAATTTTAGTTCACACCCTCCTTTACCTGTCTTTTCTTTTGCAATGTTCATATTTAGCTCCTTATTTCTTAATGTAATAGAAACCCCATTATTTGGTGTGCATGATTTAGGAGTCCTCCTCATGTCGTCTTTCTGAAGAGATCGGAGAATAATTCAGCTGATTTGCCTATTGAAATCATTTCTTGCTATTATCCATTGAAACCTGTGGCATCTTTCATGTTTCCTTTTTTACTTTGAAGTCCGATACCCACTGTCAGACTCTCATATTCTTGTCTGAGTCTTGCTAGGTCAAAAGTAAAATACGTAAGTGCCTTTTAGTTTCCCTTTGTTAGAAATTTCTGCGTTAAGGCACCAGATGCAACTAACAGCGTGAGTATGTAGTTCAAGGTCCCGTCCCCCCCCAAATCTAATCAGAGCACATGTAAGTTTTCCCAAAGTTTTCCTGCAGTGTTTGAGCTAAAAGTTTTACATATGAAACATGATGGAATTAAGGGAAATAATGTGATTTGGCATGTGCAGTGTCTGCCATATAAACACCGTAAAAATCACAGTAAACCCGACTTGCTATATTTCCTAATAAATATTGAAAAAGCAGGAATCTATAACTCAGAGGTTTGGGTCTGCGGATGTCTTGTGCAAGCAGAAATGCAATTTCTCTGCTGCATCCCCTGTACCTCATCACTGTCCCTTGACCCTCAAAAGCTTTTCATCGGTGTGGAGGCTGTCATAGGGAGGGAATGAGTCCAAAAAGCCCCATTGTGCAAGTGGAGTTCCATCCATTTGTTTCTGGATCCAGCTCAGTAACTATAGATGCCCTGTTGACATTATAAAACAATTACTTCATGAGAACGCTGTATGCTGCTCTGTAATTGTCAATCAGCTCCTGCCTTTCCTGATTGGACACAAGAAGTAAAGTTAATGTGGTATATTATCGTGCTATATAGTTAAGAGTTCTGACAAGGAGAAGCTTGCTCTCTTTGTATAATCATGTCTGTTTTAATTAAAATCTTTTATATAGCTGAAAGGTCACCACTCTCCATTTTCCACACCTAAATGGCAGTTTCTTTTTTTAAGCACTGTGAATGAGGAGAAATGGATGATACTTAATGGCTAATTCACTTCCATATGCACTTGGAAATGTAACACTAATCCTAAATTGTCTCTTTTCAGTCTCAATCTGCTGTGATGTTAAAATGTTTCATAAGTCACCAGAACTGTTAAAAATGGTAAATGTTAATCTTTTTTTTCTTATCACTTTACTGTGTAGATACTCTTCATGAGACACTACTCTGCCACAACTCATCCCCGGAGGCAGTCCTGGAAACTACTTTTATAAATGTGATTTTAAGCTGTGGATAAGACTTTCAATAGAACACAAACTAAAGGATAACAGTGTATTTATCCCTTCCTTATTCCTAGTTATGACAAAAACTTGAGTTTGCTTGCCCATGTTACCCATCAGTAACATACCCATGTAACTGATGGGTATGTTACTTGGACTGACAAGGCAGTTAATTTACTTGAATTTTTTTCCTTTGCACTAATCAGGCACATTGGTATGTGCATTTCTGGAAAATACTGGATAAATGTCTTGTCTGAAATGTTCTATTAAGTAATTTTGTCTCCCGTTGCTAGTCTTTGGCAAATGATGATGTACAGTATTTAGAGTCACTGAAGAGTGACAGGAGCCTATGGAACTTAAATACTTTATGTGATGTTGTTGAATAGGAAAAGCAATGCTTTGTCATTTGTTGGCTGCTCTACTTTTTGTGCCTCTTAATAAGCAAATTCTTATATAAATGTGTTGAAGAGCTATATGTAAAAGGCTTGTTTTCTGTAAAAGTGTTCAGTATAGTGGCAATCGGATACCTGTAAAAAACAAAAACAAAAAAATTCATGCAGTCTCATGATGAAGTAAGTTTTGCTATGTAATAATTGACTTTGTGCCTATTAGTATGTTGTGTTAAAAGAGTCACTGAGTGAACACAATTGACTTGAGAAGAGGGGAACCCAAATCCTGTGGCTTTGTCTCAGTGGGCTTGTGTGTTCTGGAGTGGGGGTGCTTCCTTTAGCCAGCAACAATACCTATACAGCAAGCCTGCAACATACGTAGAGGTTACATTCTGGGTGTTGCGCCTAAAGCCAAAATTGTATACAGTGGTGCCTCGACTTACGAATTTAATCCATTCCGAAGGCACCTTCGTAGGTCAAAAAATTCGTAAGTCGAAAAGTGCCATTGGAAACACGATTTCCCATAGGAATGCATTGGAAATGGAAAAATTCGTGAGTTGAAGCAACCCCATCTAAAAATTCGTAAGTTGAAAAAACCCTATCTAAAACCGCCACGGTTTCCGTTCGGATGTCGAGAAATTCGTAAGTGTGCGGCCATTTGCCCACTTGTAAGTCAAAAAATTTGGTTGTCGAGTCGTTCGTAAGTCGAGGTACCACTTTATAGTCAATACACATTGTGTTCAGCAGTGGGTGGGTTTGCCAAACCCTTTTTCTACCGAACAGACAGCCCCTTCCCACCCCATTATTATTATTATTATTATTATTATTATTATTATTATTATTATTATATTTTGCCAAGCAGGTATACCTGGATATGCACAAGTTAAATGTGCATAAGTTGCGGGCTTACTGCATGGTAATTTAGGGAAAAACAAAGTTGGTCAACCAGTATTACTGAACAAGAGATACCCAGTAGCAGTCTGTGTTTTTGTTTAAGACTTGTAAATTTTTCAAATAATTTACTTGACAGCATAAGCATTTGAAATGCTTATTTTTGCCCTTCTTTGAACAAAGTTGTTTGTGCATTTGTAACATTGAAGTATATAAGTTGCGATCCAACAAAGATACTCATGGGGCTGGTAGAACTACAAGGTTCCTTTGAAATATTCTTGCTCAAAGTATTCCATTTGTCATTGTTGAAAAGCAAGCTGCATTTTAAAGTGAAAGTTGGCTTGGCTCTTCTGCAGTACAGGAAATGTCAAAGAACCCTCCTACTAGGTGGGTGTCCTCCTTATGCACACTAATCACTTTGTTGGATCACAGCCATTGTATTGGAAATCATTGGGTATATGAAAATACCGTGGTATCTTGGAGCATTTTGCAAGGTATATTTTATAATCAGAGTTATTAACCTAGAAATTAGATTAATAATAGCTGTATAAAATAACAGGAAATGATACATTAGTGTATTTTCATGGTTATGGCTAGACACTGTATCATATTTGGATATGTTCAATAAAATAACTAGATCTCCTTGGTTTTACTGTTTGAAATAAGCATTTTGTCAAGACTGTAATAACATTGTGTTCTAGATTTAAATATGCACATTAGAATTGGCTTAAAAGAGGCTAGATGCATCAATGTTTTGGCTAAGATTTGGTATAAATGTTGGCATGTGAATATAAAACTTATTCTGCATTAAAACATTTTATATTTACATGCTTATTTACTTATTTAAAAGAGGGTTTTCCTCCAGAATGGCTTGCACAAGAAAAGGTGCAAGATGCCGGTATGGTTCTTGTGGCTGGTTGTACAGCAGACTGATATTTCCTGTTGCACAACAGGCTTCCACTAGTGTTGCACTGGATTTCATATTAAGGAAGCAATATTCTTGCCCTTACACTAGCTCAACAGCCCTTGAATTAGTGGTCAGAAAACATTGACTCTGGGCCAGAAAATTTATACATTTTCTTGTCTTAGCCTTAGTAGAGCTTAAATAGTATATATTCCTATTTAATATGAGAAGGTTGTTAGTACTGTAAATACCTGCTTAGTGATCACTAATAACTGATATAAAAACAAATACATTAACTCTTGGGGGGGGGAATGGTGTATTGATTCCCATGCCTCAGTCCAGCCATCCTATGCCAAGTAGTATGATTTTCACTATGCATGCAGAATTTACCTCTGCCTGAATTGTGTTTGTGTATTTTATTTTACTTTGCTTTAGGCAGATTCATATGAAGCAGTTGGTTTTTCTTAACATAAACATAGATTTTACTTAGGTGTAAGAGCAGTTGTGTGTGTGCATGTAAAGAGTTCTTTGTTCACTGTGCATGTTGAACTATTTATTTGGGTGAATTTGGGAAATCATAATTAAGGTGCTTACAGATTGAGCTTATATATGCACAATGCTGCTTGCCAGTTTTTATACTTTGTTTCTTAGTTGAGCTTCAAAATACAGTCGTACCTCGGAAGTCAAAAGGAATGCATTCCGGAAGTCCGTTCGACTTCCAAAATGTTTGGAAACTAAAATGCAACTTCTGAAGCTGTGTAAGCCGCGTTGGACGTTTGGGTTCCAAAGAACGTTCGCAAACCGGAACACTCACTTCCGGGTTTGCGGCATTCGGAAGCCAAAACGTTTGACTCGCAAGGTGTTCAAGATTCAAGGTATGACTGTAAAGAGGGATACAGCCCTTTCAGTTAAGAGAGAATCCTTTGACTGCATGAAAGATGTTGTTGTTGTTGTTTAGTCGTTTAGTCGTGTCCGACTCTTCGTGACCCCATGGACCATAGCACGCCAGGCACTCCTGTCTTGCACTGCCTCCCGCAATTTGGTCAAACTCATGTTCGTAGCTTCGAGAACACTGTCCAACCATCTTGTCCTCTGTCGTCCCCTTCTCCTAGTGCCCTCAATCTTTCCCAACATCAGGGTCTTTTCCAAGGATTCTTCTCTTCTCATGAGGTGGCCAAAGTATTGGAGCCTCAGCTTCACGATCTGTCCTTCCAGGGAGCACTCAGGGCTGATTTCCTTAAGAATGGATAGGTTTGATCTTCTAGCAGTCCATGGGACTCTCAAGAGTCTTCTCCAGCACCATAATTCAAAAGCATCAATTCTTCGACGATCAGCCTTCTTTATGGTCCAGCTCTCACTTCCATACATCACTACTGGGAAAACCATAGCTTTAACTATACGGACCTTTGTCGGCAAAGTGATGTCTCTGCTTTTTAAGATGCTGTCTAGGTTTGTCATTGCTTTTCTCCCAAGAAGCAGGCGTCTTTTAATTTCGTGACTGCTGTCACCATCTGCAGTGATCAAGGAGCCCAAGAAAGTAAAATCTCTCACTGCCTCCATTTCTTCTCCTTCTATTTGCCAGGAGGTGATGGGACCAGTGGCCATGATCTTGGTTTTTTTGATGTTGAGCTTCAGACCATATTTTGCGCTCTCCTCTTTCACCCTCATTAAAAGGTTCTTTAATTCCTCCTCGCTTTCTGCCATCAAGGTTGTGTCATCTGCATATCTGAGGTTGTTGATATTTCTTCCGGCAATCTTAATTCCGGCTTGGGATTCATCTAGTCCAGCCTTTCGCATGATGAATTCTGCATATAAGTTAAATAAGCAGGGAGACAATATACAACCTTGTCGTACTCCTTTCCCAATTTTGAACCACTCAGTTGTTCCATATCCAGTTCTAACTGTAGCTTCTTGTCCCACATAGAGATTTCTCAGGAGACAGATGAGGTGATCAGGCACTCCCATTTCTTTAAGAACTTGCCATAGTTTGCTGTGGTCGACACAGTCAAAGGCTTTTGCATAGTCAATGAAGCAGAAGTAGACGTTTTTCTGGAACTCTCTAGCTTTCTCCATAATCCAGCGCATGTTTGCTATTTGGTCTCTGGTTCCTCTGCCCTTTCGAAATCCAGCTTGCACTTCTGGGAGTTCTCGGTCCACATACTGCCTAAGCCTGCCTTGTAGAATTTTAAGCATAACCTTGCTAGCGTGTGAAATGAGCGCAATTGTGCGGTAGTTGGAGCATTCTTTGGCACTGCCCTTCTTTGGAATTGGGATGTAGACTGATCTTCTCCAATCCTCTGGCCATTGCTGAGTTTTCCAAACTTGCTGGCATATTGGGTGTAGCACCTTAACAGCATCATCTTTTAAAATTTTAAATAGTTCAGCTGGAATATCATCACTTCCACTGGCCTTGTTATTAGCAGTGCTTTCTAAGGCCCATTTGACTTCACTCTCCAAGATGTCTGGCTCAAGGTCAGCAACCACACTACCTGGGGTGTACAAAACCTCCATGTCTTTCTGGTATAATTCCTCTGTGTATTCTTGCCACCTCTTCTTGATGTCTTCTGCTTCTGTTAGGTCCTTACCACTTTTGTCCTTGATTATGGTAATCTTTGTACGAAATGTTCCTTTCATTTCTCCAATTTTCTTGAACAGATCTCTGGTTTTCCCCATTCTATTGTTTTCCTCTATTTCTTTGCATTGCTCATTTAAGAAGACCCTCTTGTCTCTCCTTGCTGTTTTTTGGAAATCTGCATTCAGTTTCCTGTATCTTTCCCTATCTCCCTTGCATTTTGCTTGCCTCCTCTCCTCCGCTATTTGTAAGGCCTCGTTGGACAGCCATTTTGCTTTCTTGCATTTCCTTTTCCTTGGGATGGTTTTCGTTGCTGCCTCCTGTATAATGTTACGAGCCTCCATCCATAGTTCTTCAGGCACTCTGTCCACCAAATCTAAATCCTTAAACCTGTTCCTCACTTCCACTGTGTATTCATAAGGGATTTGATTCAGATTGTATCTTACTGGCCCAGTGGTTTTTCCTACTTTCTTCAGTTTAAGCTGGAATTTTGCTATAAGAAGCTGATGATCTGAGTTACAGTCAGCTCCAGGTCTTGTTTTTGCTGATTGTATAGAGCTTCTCCATCTCTGGCTGCAGAGAATATAATCAATCTGATTTCGATGCTGCCCATTTGGTGATATCCATGTGTAGAGTCGTCTCTTGTGTTGTTGGAAGAGAGTGTTTGTGATGACCAGCTTGTTCTCTTGACAGAACTCTATTAGCCTTTGCCCTGCTTCATTTTGAACTCCAAGGCCAAACTTGCCAGTTGTTCCTTTTATCTCTTGATTCCCTACTTTAGCATTCCAATCCCCTGTAATGAGAAGAACATCCTTCTTTGGTGTCATTTCTAGAAGGTGTTGTAGGTCTTCATAGAATTGGTCAATTTCACTTTCTTCAGCTCCGGTAGTTGGTGCATAAACTTGGATTACTGTGATGTTAAAAGGTCTGCCTTGGATTCGTATCGAGATCATTCTGTCATTTTTGAGATTGCATCCCATTACAGCTTTTGCCACTCTTTTGTTGACTATGAGGGCCACTCCATTTCTACTACAGGATTCCTGCCCACAGTAGTAGATACGATAGTCACCCGAACTGAATTCGCCCATTCCCTTCCATTTTAGTTCACTGATGCCCAGGATGTCTATATTTATTCTTGTCATCTCATTTTTGACCACATCCAGCTTACCTCCACTCATGGTTCTTACATTCCAGGTTCCTATGCAATATTTTTCTTTACAGCATCGGACTTTCCTTTCGCTTCCAGGCATATCCGCAACTGAGCGTCCTTTCGGCTTTGGCCCAGCCGCTTCATCAGCTCTGAATCTACTTGTACTTGTCCTCCGCTCTTCCTCAGTAGCATGTTGGACGCCTTCCGACCTGAGGGGCTCATCTTCCAGCGTCATAACTTTTATATGCCTGTTGTCTTTGTCCATGGAGTTTTCTTGGCAGGGTTACTGGAGTGGCTTGCCAGTTCCTTCTCCAGGTGGATCACGTTTAGTCAAAACTCTCCACTATGACCTGTCCATCTTGGGTGGTCCTGCATGGCATAGCTCATAGCTTCTCTGAGTTATTCAAGCCCCTTCGCCACGACAAGGCATTGATCCATGAAGGGGATTGATCCATGAAGGGGATCCATGAAAGATAAACACTGACATTGTAAGCCGTCAAACGTTACATTGAATTCTATGCCCTAAGAATATGAATAGACTCTTTTAAGTTGCACATTTTGCTTATAGCTAAAACGGGGTTGTCTTAAGGAACAGGGCTGATGCTGAAACATGTTTATGGGTTTTTTAAATGGTTGTGTTTTAAAATTCATTATTCAAAGGCTTTTGGTGTCATCAATACCTCTTTTGGTTAGCATTGTTGCTAGGTCAACACAAATGTGCTACAATTTTGTGGCATTCAGCAACTAACCAGTGTTACTGGACTCTGCATGTTAGAAACATTGCACTGTAAAACATAAAATGCAGGTACTAAGTATCTGAAGATTTATTTCTATGTAACTTTTCTTTCTGTTTCTCTTAAATTAGACTGGATTTGCTAGTGTTATTATAATCAGATACCTATTCTAAAGAAAACTGCACTATGCTGTGTTGAGATGTAGTAGTGTCCTTATTATTGAACAGGACAACTTGGGATGTATGGTGCCAATCTGCTTTGTATTTGTATTGCTATTTGCAACAACTGCTTTGTGTAATTCATGGTGGGTTGCTAGCCGTATGTTACTGGATATGACTTTAAAGTTCTGCATTTGCAAATGCTGAAGCGAATGATGAAAAGGTTGAAGAGATCCTATCCTGTCAGGAAATAGGTGTGTTAAACTTGAAGAAGTGGTTCTAGAAATGTTCAACAAGAGCGAATGCTTGAAAATTTAACAGCTGAATTCATATTCTGTACGTATTAGAGTAGCAATAGTGGGGTAGTTTTTTTTTACTAAAGAGATGCTTAGCATTCATCTTGCTTTATATCTGAGCTATCTTAGTACTAACATAGGCTTGAACCAAAAAGAAAAATGATACACACACCTCTCCAACTGCTGTCATTGCTCTAAAGCATATTTTTAACTAATATGTAGAGATGGATACTGGTGGCGTGGAGCAGTACTCTTGGAATCTGTGCCTCAAAGCATCTGCTTCTTGTTGCTGCATTTTAAAAGAGAGCTAGTCCATAGCTTTTATGGTGGTGTAAAATCCTGAACTGGTTCAACTGTTTAAAGGCATTCCAATTAGGTATTCAGATGCCCATTAAGAACAATCCTTTACTGCTTCATGTGGAAATTTTATATATCTTTTTATAAAGTCACGATACCTAGCATTGCCAGCATGTATACAAAATTTACTTGCTTGCTGTTTTTTAATTGTATGCTATGTGAATAATTCTGTGGGCATTGTTCCAGGGTACATGTACAGTATAACTGAGAGAGGTTTTTATTTAACCTTTTGCAAAACAACATTTGTGAAGTTTTCTTTACATATTAAGTTTATTAATAAAGATTTCTTTTTTAAATATATTATTCTCAGAGCTTTGATTCTCTACAGTGACTTACAAATATGTAAAAATACATTTTTCTTTAGCTCTTCATTTAGACAAGCCCAGGTCCTCTCCCCCCCCCCCCGTGTTCATTGTAAGACTTCTGCAGGCCAACTGATAAGATTCCCTCCTCTGCAGGTAGGCGCAATGTAATGAAATTGGACGTGCATGCTAGGCTTTGTAAATAGAATGAGATTGACCCCCAGCCATTATCTCATTTATCTGATTTACATGGTAAAATCAGGATCTACAGTATTGATTAGAGCATAATTAGCTAATTATGAGCAGGAAAATACAGACTTATGTGGGGTTTGAGCACAGCAGGCTGAAGTGCTGAAAGATTTCCAAGGGCATGAGCAGATGGAGATCACTTTATTAAAGAACAAAACAGACGTGTTTCAGGTATGGAAGTGTCTAATCAACTTTTCCTGCTGGGCTGAGATACTTGACCTCAATTCAGTATTTTTGTTTGTGAAAAAGTCAGCTGCTAATTTTTTTTAAAAAAAATATTATTTAACCTCTCAATCTGACTGAGACAAATAGTAGAGCTTTTTCGCCTTCTGTTTCTCTATCCAGTTTACAGTGTTTACAGGGCTATTGCTTCCATAAGGCACGGTGAGCCTCTTGGGTCAGTCAGTGGCTTGGGAAGGGTAGTGGATCATACCCAGCCACCCCTGCTGCTAGGACATCTCCAGGACTGTCCAAAGGGGATATGTCTGCATCTCTGCCATTGTGCAGCAGCTCCATCCAAGAAAGAAAAGACTAAGGTTGGGTTTGGGTGTGCCTGCCAGCACCTGCCGTTGGGTTGCAGTAGCAAACATAATAGAAGTTCTAACTTATTCATAAACTTGAAATAGTATATTTGCTGCTGCACTGAAGCACCCAGTGGCAGTCCTAG
This sequence comes from Zootoca vivipara, assembly GCF_963506605.1. Lineage (NCBI taxonomy): Eukaryota > Metazoa > Chordata > Lepidosauria > Squamata > Lacertidae > Zootoca > Zootoca vivipara. Next base: position 29,121,942 of record NC_083287.1, on the reverse strand, counting down.
AGGTGTCCTTGGCTGTTTTGCACAGTCTTTCTAGTGGTTCATTGGGAGGAGATGACCACCCAAAAAGCTTGTCAGAACACCTGTGCTGCCACTGTTGCAATGGAAAAATGGGGGTGGGGGAGGAAGCTACAGTGGCATTTGCTTGTCTGCCTCAGACATCGCCGTATCTTGGGCTGGTTGTGGTTGTTTAAAACTAGAATTTAACAACTTGGCTGACTATCTGGCATTAAGGATAGAACCGATTTAGTTCTGATTTACAGTATCATGTTTAATAGTTATTGAACCAAATACATTGTTTTAACCTTTTCATCTCATTTTTTTTTCAAAAAATAAGAAACAGAGGGCTTAAATCTTGTAGCCTGAACTTAGCTACGTGTCAACTGCAACCCTAGGAAAAATGCCTAAAGCAAGTTACATTATCCTACTGGCATTAGTTAAACACCATCACAGCAGTATTTGAAATTAAGCTGCCAGCATTCAGATGTTTGAGGTTTGCGACTCTCTCAGAACAGAGAGCTGTATACCATGCAGCTAATGGTCTGGTCTGCACATTACAGTAAGCCATGATTTGTGACAGAGGTGGGGAGCCTCATGCTTAGTGGCCAAATGTGGCCTTCCAAGTCCCTTGAAAATTTCCTTAGGCCATAACCTTCACTGACCCTGCTTCTCACTCTTAGTGTTTTTGCTTAGCTTGAATGCAGCCTTGAACCCTGACAGTGCCTTCCTCTTGTCTGTGTGAAGGACAGAGGGGAGGAAACTAGCTTACTGTACAAAGCTAGAAATTTCATTAGTTGCTCTGCCACCTTTTCCTGTGGTCCCATCCACCACTGATATGTGCGTAGAAGGAAATGTGGGCCTTGATTTGAAAAAATAAATTAAAAATCCCACCCCTGATTTATGGCTTACTGTGAATGAGCAACCATCACTTCTGCTTCTGATGTGCCTGCAATGCTAAGCTAGTTTCCTTCCCATCCACTGTGACAACAACAGAGACGGGAGAAGCTAAGCGGGGATTTTCAAGCAGTGTGCACCAGCACTTTGCTCATTCACATTAAACCATAGTTTACTTTTAACAATGACATGCAAATCAGACCACAGTGGAGTGTGGAATGAAGCACTTTTGGGAGCAACCTGTGCTTTTGCCCTTCACTCGAAAAACATTTCTCCTCTGATGCATTTCTTCCAGTGGGTGTTACTCTCAGGGCTCTACCATGAGGAAAAACATCTGAACTGAAGCAGCAAGCTGTCTGGGTGGCAGAAATTGTCAGGGAGAGTGTGGGTTCAACTTTCATCTCTTCTACCCATTCACTCAAAATAGCTTCCGCCCCATCTCCTGCTTCATATTAATAGGGCAGAAGAAATTGCTTCGTCCACCAGGGACAAATATGGCTGTATCATATCAGATTTTGTAGGCATGGTTCGGACATAACTGTCTCAATCTAATGAACAAATGGCTGTGAAGACACAGGTTTTTTAAAGCCATAGTTTCTCATTAAATCAGACAAGTATGGTTTAACCTCTCGAGTGCAAACTACAATATAAATGGGGAGTCTGATCCTGGTTCACACATTATGAAGGAATGAGTGGTGGTGGGGAGCATGTTCCTGATCAAATAAGCTATAGTTTTTTTAGACCAAGAGGGTTATGTCTGGTCTGTGCCTATGGTGAATGAACATGGTATGATGAAGCTGCCATTGCCCATGATGTTCACAGTAATTTCTTTGTCCAATTTTCAGGTTTTTGTAGTGCTTCAAAAACCTATTTTCCCAAAGAGAACAAGACAGGGAAAAATAAATAAATCTGTGCACCATATGGGCAGCGATGGCTCTATCATGCCACCTTCAACTCTCCAGGAAAGAAGCACCCAGGTCCTTAATTTATTGTATGTGTTTACTTCAAATGTCTTGTTCTCTAACATATAAAAGAAACTGGTTGAATTTGGAAAATGCACCAGCTCTACCAGAAAACAAGCTGGCATTTAAAAACTGGTGGGTGGGGGCTAGTTTTCAACTTTAAGAACTTTATATATAAGTAACCAGCACCCTGACAATTCTGATTTGGAAATTGTCTAAAGTCTCCACACTTGAGTAATGCCTCTTTGAAACCATGCCATAGTTAGCTTTATTATGCTGTTTGTTATATTTATGTTGAAAAAATATGATTTATGCCACTGTATTTACAGTTTTCCCTTTACAAACATGAATTTCCTTTGTTTCTTCAGCAACTCTTAGGCATTGTTGTTCAGTGTAAACTATTTCTTTCATTCTTTAAAATATTTTTTTATTGCATCTTTTGCTTGTAGTCCCCATGATGGCTTGTTTTTACCATGCTTGCTAGTTGTTACAGCAGATATTTCAGCTTTCTACAGTGTTTCTAACTTTTCTGGGAAAGGATGAGTTCTGAGGAATACAAGTGCTTTGAAACTTTGGAGGTTCACATGTGTCATTAAAGTTTAAAAACAAGCCATGGTTTATTGTGAAATCATACTAAACCATAGTTTGTTTAGAATGAGCGTTTAGCATGGCATACAAACCACACTTATATTTTGATTTGCTTATATTTTTGAATCACTTTCCTTCTTGTGGTGGCATCAAGAGTCACCTCGGCGGGAAACAACAATATTGTGAAGTTGCACCGCGAAAAATGTTTTCCTTGAGGTTTAATCTAAGCCGTTGATTTGTTTGGAGTTTGGTAGCTGGGAAGGAGGAGTTCCCTTCAACCAGGTTGGCCAGTAATGCTTTATAAGCTAGCTATTCCCTGTACTATGCACCCCTCTTGATTCACCTTAGACGTATTTGCTCTGCTCACTTTTTCATTAGGCTAGCTCCTCCAAGTGATGAATAATCAGAACCTTCGCATAAGCAGAACAGTGGTGCTGTTAGGCCATTTCAGACTTTGTCTTAAATGATACTGTGTATAATTTCCCGCACTTTAATATGGGATAAGCCAGTCATCTTGCATTGTGGCTGGGGGGAGGGATGGACGGACGGACGGGGCTTCCTGCTCATTCTTCTGAGTGGGAATTTCTCTCCCTAATAGTATCATTGGTACATTAATAAACAACATTTTTAAAAAGCAGAGGTTCTCGAGTAACTGGGATTTTGCCCTTCCTGACCATTGTTTGACATGTAGAAAGTGCATTGCTAGTCCCCTTGTTCAAAATTCTTAGATTTATTCTCACATAAGATAAGCAAATCTTTTTGTTCAGGGGTAACTTTAAGGAGTGGGAGATGTATTCTGTTAGCTTTTTTCCCTTACAGTCTCTGTCATGAAGTACTTACTTTAATATATGTTAAATTGGGTTAATCTGTATATAAATGTGGTTTTAAATGCTATCTGTCAGTGGTATAAAATCAAATTGACATTTAAATTTATTTATTTGTTAAAGTATCAAGCCTTATGTTTATTTTGCTAGTTCCTTATGTGACAAAATGGAATTAAATTAGTTTTTAAAATGCATGGTGAAGTGAAGGCAGCTACTTGTGAAAAAATACGTCTCAGTTCAATGTAGTTACTTTTCTTCCTGTTAGCCGCTGCCATATAGTCTACTATATTGTATAATGTAAGTGTCCTTTGAGCTAAGCAGTGTAGTTTTACTTGAAATGAGAGCAACAGAGATCAATGGGATTTACACACAAAACAGGGCACAGGATTGCAGCCTTTTGACAAAACAAACACACCACTTCTTATAAAGATGTTTTTTTCAGAGGTATTGAGGCAGTCTTCAACAAGAAGAACTAGGAAAACTGTTTCAGTATTTTCTTCGTTCTGGCTTATTTATTTGTCATTCTTGTTTCCTACCCATCCTCCCAGAATGGAGTTCAGGGCAGCTAACAATATAACTAAACAACACAGATAATACAATACAAGTAATTATCTAACATCTTCAGAAAAACAGCAGCAGCAAAAATTTCCAGTATAGGTCCTAAAACCAATGAAGCCCAGTAGGTTTTCAGAATATTCCTAGGTGTGGTCCAGGTGGTGGACTTGGGTGGGAGTTAAGTATAGTGCCATCACTGAAAACATCCTCTCTTATGTTTCTGCTTTTCTCACCTCTCCAACAGGTGGGATGGTGAGCAGGAAGCATCCTACAGATTGTAAATACTTAGCACAAAACATAGCTAAGGTTGAATCTTAAAACCTAAAAATATTTGAAAGCCTTCAGAGTACAAATTATGTTTCTGCAGATACTTCTTTACAAAATCAAATTGGGAGGGAAAATAAGTCAACATGCAGTAAACAAAAGTGAGGGAAATGCCGTAAGCACTTCTGTCCTTATCCAGAATCTCATGTGCTGCGATACTTATTTATTACATGTCGGGGGCTGCATGCCATCTTTACTTCATCATTACCAAATGGTTTACTGTACTTCAATTAATTTAGAAGTGTGCAGTCGTACCTTGGATCCCGAAAGCCCTGGAACACAGACATTTTGGCGCCCGAACTCCGCAAACCCGGAAGTGATTGTTCCAGTTTGTGAACGTTCTTTTGGAACCCGAACGTCTGACAGGGCTTCTGCGGCTTATGATTGGCTTTTAGGGGACATCTGAAGGCAGCCCTGTTTAGGGAAGATTTTAATGTTTAATAGATTGTTGTATTTTACTGTTTTGTTGGAAGCCACCCAGAGTGCCTGGGGAAACCCAGCCAGATGGGTGGGGTATGTACAAATAAATAAATAAATAAATATTCCTGCAACCAATCAGAAGCTGCAATTTGGTTTCCGAACATTTTGGAAGTCAAACAGACTTCCGGAATGGATTCCGTTCGACTTCCAAGGTATGACTGTATCACTACAAAGCATTTGAATTTTTTGTAATGCCATCTACAAGATTTGGCCTAAACAGTCAAATCTGGATTTAGACACTTGAATTTGCCAATAAATCTGCCATGGACTCTATCTAGTTTGTCTATGAAGATTCCCTTCTTGTTCGGGTCTCCCATCAGCATATTCACCTATGCTTCAACATACTGTAGATCAGGGGTTCCCAAACTAAGGCCCGGGGGCCAGATGCGGCCCAATTGCCTTCAAAATCCGGCCAAGCGGACAGTCCGGGAATCCGCATGTTTTTACATGAGTAGAATGTGTCCTTTTATTTAAAATGCAACTCTGGGTTATTTGTGGGGCATAGGAATTCATTCATATATATTTTCAAAATATAGTCCGGCCCCCCACAAGGTCTGAGAGACAGTGGACCGGCCCCCTGCTGAAAAAGTTTGCTGACCCTGCTGTAGATGGAAAACTTTTAATGCACAAAGCAGAATTATTTGCAACATTTTAGCTGCTATAGTAGTCTTAATACAAATATATTTCTGGACTTTGCGTGTTCTGGTTGTGTTGATAACCCTTATTTTATTTTCTATGGATTTGAATTTGATATTGAATATTGAAGAAATGTATCTCTTTCTAATGTAGGTGCGATGAATGCAGGCTCTGCTATCATTTTGGCTGTTTGGACCCTCCCTTGAAAAAGTCTCCAAAACAAACTGGTTATGGATGGATTTGTCAAGAGTGTGACTCTACATCCTCCAAAGTAAGTTAAAAAGTATTGTGAAAATGCAGAAGAAGTGAATGTTTAGAAGATATTTTTCACAACTCATTGCAGGTTTATATGTGAATATATATATATATATATATATATATATATATATATATATATATATATGTATATATGAATAATAAGGGCTTACTTCAATCTGCTGCTGTTATTTTGTTTTACTATTTCAATAATAGGAAACTGCATAGTTGATTGGTTTGATAAAGAGTATTTCAATATTTTAAAAACTATTTTCTAGTCCAAAATTATTCAGTTTTGTTGTACAGTCATTTAACTGTTGACTATTTTACACTTTTAACATTTACTGATTGTTTACAGGGTATAGACCAATGTTAGTATTACTCTGATGTGACAATGAAATTGATGGACTAATTTAACTTAAGTCCATTCATTTCAGTGGATCTGCTCTAAGTATGATTTAGTTAGATATCACTAATTTGGTATTGCTATGCCATTTTAAACAGTCTATATTCTATATATTTTATTTCATAATTAATCTGCTTTCTTCTAATCTGTAAAAACATTTAAAAGGACAGTGGGCATTTAATTGGGAAAAACGTTGTGAATATACTTAGATGACCAGTGTACAGTTTATATAAATGGTGATGTTGAAACTGTCTGTATGCTGAAAGGGAGACTTGACCAGTATACTGTTTAAAAGATATATTTACTAAACTTATTTGAATCAGTAACTATAGAAAATCCAGAAGGCAAAAATGTGTTTTTAATTTGCAATTTTCTTCTACAAATTAAAGAATAATTAGTGTACTGCAAAGCCAGTTATTAATAAAATCAGTCTTCCTTAAGAAGATACAATTTTGGTATAGAATAATTTAAAGTTCACTGTGGCTTAGACATCTGAGCCTTTAAAAAAGCACTTGAAAGCAGTGTTCAGTGTCTGGATGAGTTAAAATAGATATACAAATCTAGACAGCCCATAAAACTAAAACAGGTTTTCTATAGTATGAATTTTAATTGTCTGTTAGTCACTGAGGACTTCTTGCCAAAAGCATTATATCTTGAAGATCTTTGATATGACAAAACTGTAGATTGTTGCATTGTTTTCAGCGTGGGCCAGTTTAACTCCCATTTAAATGAGCAAACGGTACCAGAAAAATTGTCTTATGAGGACTCCTTGTGGCTCTGTTTAGTTACATCAAGGTTGTCATTTTAAGGCAATGTTTTAGTCATTTTGAAAAACCTCATTATCTTCTGTACAATCTGTCTTGCTTTAAGTGAAATAACACCTTACTTTAAGTGAAAGTTGTTTTTCAAGAGCTTAGGGATTTTTTTTTATTAATGAAGCCTTTTAGTACATCTATGCACAGTGTACTTTTAATACCTTATGGGTGCTTGTGAGTTCTGCAAAGACTTGTGCTTCCTCCAGAGAATATTATTACCACAGGCACACTGATATTTCTAGCTGGGTTAAAACCAGGGGAGAGTAGCAGGAGGGAGGCACAGGAAGTTGAGTGGCCACATGCATTTTCCCTGAATGACTGAGAAATGAATTACAAACTACAGTTGCCAACACCTTCACTTTCTTTCCACCTGTACATCCTATTTTCAGTAAGTGTTATTTAGGTGCTAGAGCAGTGAAATAGCACTGGATTTTTAGGTTTAGCCAAAGCAACCTTCTCCTTGTCAACAGAGAAATCAGATTTGGAAAGTATTTTTGAAAATCAAGAAGGGAAAGTTAAATGTGTTCTCTTTCATCTAAAGCACTAGCCCAGTGAAGGCCAAACTTGGCCTTCCAGCTGTTTTGGAACTACAGTTCCCATCATCCCTGACCACTGGTCCTGTTAGCTAGGGATGAGGGGAGTTGTAGTCCCAAAACAGCTGGAGAGCCAAGTTTGGCCATCACTGCACTTGCCCAATGTAAAACCTAATGTAAATTAACAATTACTAACAATATATTGTTAGAATAGACTCATCTCTGACTTTCTTTTGAATGGAAATAATAACAATAACAATAACAATAACAATAATTTATTATTTATACCCCGCCCATCTGGCTGGGTCTCCCCAGCCACTCTGGGCGGCTTCCAACAGAAGAATAAAACACAATAATCTATTAAACATTAAAAGCCTCCCTGAACAGGACTGCCTTCAGATGTCTTCTAAAAGTCTGGTAGTTGTTTTCCTTTTTGACATCTGTTGGGAGGGCGTTCCACAGGGTAGGCGCCACCACCGAGAAGGCCCTCTGCCTAGTTCCCTGCAACTTGGCTTCTCGCAACGAGGGAACCGCCAGAAGGCCCTCGGTGCTGGACCTCAGTGTCCAGGCAGAATGATGGAGGTGGAGACGCTCCTTCAGGTATACTGGACCGAGGTCATTATGTGTATCATTCAAGGAAAACTAAGCCTAGACTTAGTTACCAAAGGTTACCCTGTCAAGATTCTCTCCTGTACAAGTGTATAACTAAAAAGGGTATGCATATTATTTAGTACAAACTGTAGCCCTGTGTTCATGATGAAAATATCAGTATCAGTGAGCCACTGATTGTTGCTTGTGTCTTGATAAATTTAAAAATGTGATTTTTCAGATATGGACAAATGTTTTTTATTTAGAGGTGGTAAACATTATTAAATGTTTATATTTTTCACTGATATAGACGGCATACTTTTGTTCATAATACGCCAGGCAGCTCTCCTGCAATCTTGTCAAGTTATTTCCCCACCAGCATAACATATTCCCATATTACCCCAGCTGTCAAATAATGACAGTGACTTTGCTTCAGGGCACGAGGGCAGCATCTTTTCTGCTAGTAATAGCGTCACTTTTATGGAATGGGTGATACTTACCACAAAGGTCTGACAAGCTTTCTCATCTCAACAAAGTTGGAGAAAATGTGTTTTAAAAAAGAAATACACCCCCCCCCAAAGAATATATGCATTTCTATAACTTCCCCTCCCTTTCTTTCAAAAAACAAATACTTGGTTTTTTACAGATCTGCTAACTTTCAGTGTTCTCATGATACTGAGTAGATGATATATTCGCTTCACTTTTAAGAGCCAGTTTATTTACTTTCTCAAGCATTTGTTGTCAGATGTGTATATAAATGGCAGAGCAGTCTTGGAAATAAGTCCTACTGTGTTCAGTGGCGTTACTCTGAGGTAAGCCAGCCACTTCATGGAAAATTTCTAACACAGAGTTAAGTACTGAAGGAAAGGCTCCGCTTGCACATGTATCTGTCAGCAAGCTAGAGTAAGAGAGAATATCGCTCTATTTATGTATTTTTGACTGTGGTTTAATAATTTGCCGTTAATTCACCTTTCTGACTAGCCGCCTGTATGTGTAACTATGCGTGGGCATCATTTAAAAATAATCTATTACAGCTAAGCTACTTCATGGAGCACTAACTGAAAACCCTTTGAAAAATTAATGCATACAGTTTTTAGGAGAAAAGTAATATTTTGATGGGTCTTACAGAGAGTACATTATAGATCCTTATCTGACTTGTTGCAGTCCACATGGCCAAACACCTAGCCCACATTTGGGCTGCTAAAGGCCACATTGCTCCAGTTATCTCTCTTCATCCATTGGGCACAAAACTGGGCCCTGCCAGAAGGTGGGAAATTATACTTAAGGGGCTAGAAATATATGACTTGTCAGTCAAAATTAACATTGTTTTGCATTCGTATTTGAAATTATGAAAGGGCTTTTCTTGCTGTTTAGTGCAGGTTACATGCAGCATTGATTATTTCACTACATTGTTAGAATACATTTAATTGGCCCTCTAATATACTGTAAGTGGGTAAAGATTAAATATTTTATGTATCCTTTGTTCTTAGAATAGGCATTCTTGGTTTTCTGGAATTTGTTCCAGTGTATTTCAAATCTAAGAACTTAACTTGATAGACAACTGTGAGATGTGAAAAGCTTTTAAAAGCACAGGCTGTATTGCACACGTTTTAGTTTTAGTCTTAGTCAAACTCTACAGATATGTAGTAGATGATGCTATCCACTACAGATTTTATAAAATAGCTAAAAAATTGAATACTAATAATTGTATGAATTTATATAATTGGGCATCAGTATTTTTTTAAATTTCTGGTTTTATTAACTTCTGTTAGAATAAAGTAGAAACATCGAGGTGCAAGTCCTTCCTGATCTGTATTGATTATTCAGTTTTCACATTAAAAAAGAAATGGAGATGATGCAGAGGTAGGGAACAGGATGTGTTCACTGCCCACATGTCTTAAGGTCCAAGAGATGCAAGTTCCATGGATGGGATAATTGTGTCTTGGCTGTTTGTATGGTAGGCAGATGAGGGAGTACTACAGTCACCGCACTTTTCCTCTGTTGTCTCTCTACTGTACAAAGAGCTTTGTAGTGACAGCCAGATGCCTTGGAATTGGTATATGGGTCAGTTTCAATTTCACATCCAGCCATAATGTGTTGCACATGGAACTTTTGGTGCCATGGGCCATTCAAACTAGTAATCCTTATTGGCAGCATAACACCTTTATAACCAAAACAGCTTTCTTACTGAACTCTTAGCACAGGGATGGGAAACATGTCCTCCAGATGTTGCTGGACTACAACCGCCATCATTCCTGACCATTTAAAAAGGACACTTAATATTTAAAAACTTGTATCCCCAGATTACAAGATTTCTATGTGTCCAGGATCTACAAGGCAAAAGTTGTCTCCAGGCCCTGATGTGAGTAGTCCTAGGAATGTAGGGACTTTATTTAACCTTGCTGCCACCAAAACAGCCACTTTTTAAAACAAACCCCCCCCCCCCAAAAAAACCCAATGTTCAGTAGTTCTAGTCCCAGTGGTTTCTGGTGTTTCTTCATTAATGGGGTAGCTCAAAGAAGTCAAAATTTTCATAAAGTTACTCTATGACTGTTCACTTTGGATCTGACTGAGTAACCAGTGTGCTGTTTGCAAAACCCTTTCCCCTTAGCCTTAAGACTTCAGATATGTAGGTCCTGAAAAGAGCGTCTACTAAAAGGCTGGAGCAGCTGAGCAAAATATAAAGGAAATAAAGAACACACTTGCCTCATCCCTTGAGATTAACTGGACCCATTTTACTCTGTAGGTGAGGGTGCACAGTGGTAGAATTTTAACAAATTACTGTAGTCCAGTTGATAATGGCATTTGAGAGGACAACTCTTTCTAGCTCACAGAATAAATATAGCTGGCTTGATGATATACCTGAATGAACAGAAGGCCTATAGGATAGCACTGCATCCAGCTTGGTCTCATATTCCACAGTCAGTTTCAGTTCTGGTTCTGAATAAGGGAACATAGGTATTCAAGCCCTTGGACTGCAATAACCTCCAAAATAAGAAAGTAGGCTCGCTGCTTCCAGAGCCAATACAGACATCTGTGTATAGAAATACTTTGATTTGCCCCTTGCCATATCCTTCTGGAACTGATCATGAAGATACTCTGTTACCATCTTCATACACAGCAACCTGGCATGTTGTTGTTTGTTTGCAGCAGTTACGCCTATCTTTTATTCTGTGTTTGGTTTTTGGCAAAAAAGAAAAAAGATACACTTCTTTGGTGGAGACTTAATTTCTCACATCAGCTGATAATCTTCCTTTTTTGTGATTAAATTAACCTTTGCTATGACATATTAGGATGAAGCATTCATTCTCTTCCTGTTTCTTTCCAGTAGTCCTCCACAGTCTTGGAATCTTGAGGTTTTGCTCATAGTTAACAAAGTGTGTGCTTATCTTTCTCCCATTGAAACCCATGCAGCTTAAAAGTGCTTAACTGGATCTTGCACTGTGCTTTTCATTTCTACTAACTGCAAAATGCCTTATGTGTTAAATATAGGGTGAAGTGGATGGAATGAAACACAAGTATCAGGTAACTGTTAAAACATGTAAAATCAGATCTCTGTTATGCACTTCAAATGATAGTGGTTGCTGGCAAAGATACATACATTTACGTTAGCATGAATACTTAAAAACAGCTTTTGAAATAATGCTGATGATTTTGCATTATGGTATCGTATGTATATAAGAGCGCACATCCTTAAGATAATTGTGCATGCAGTGCAGTGTGGAGCCAGGAGAGATTACATTGAGTGGAGATGAAGCCAAGTACATCTTTTATTACTGGCACAGTCATATTTTGCAGTACAAAGAAGCCCGTGCCATGAAATGAAAAGGAGCTTGCTTCAAGGAATAAAATAGGAGGAGCTATTGTAGGGCAAGGGTGAGCACATGTGTCTGCTACACATAGGCAAATCCTGAGATTTGTGGCTGAAGCCCCTTTGCTTGCAAGATGCTGTTGGTCATTGCAAAGTTTCCTAAACATTTTAGGCAGACTTCCCTCGCCCCACCCCAAGGCTCATGGGTGATTTACCATACATATGCATCAAATATGGCTGCATCCTTTTGCTTCGACATACTACCATAAGGAACTGAAATCCATTAACAGGCTAAGCTTCAGCTTTTCAACCAGATCATAATCTCCTACATCCCAAAGCTGCATGCCTTCCATTTCTGTAGAGCTTGTGTTACTTGGGGAATTACCTTGTGAAAATGCCTTCACTGAGACACATGAACATTTGCATGGCCTTGTTTACCATTAATCATATTTCGTCAACTTTACCTAGTGTACCTAAGAATTGTGTTTCTCCATGCCATGTACTCTCAAGAGTCAGACAAAACCAGCCGGAGCCTAGTACCTTGTACCTGGAAGGAGATATTTGATCACATAGAATAGACCCAGCTGAAGCACAGTATTGTCCATGTCCAGCTATGGGTTTGTGCTAATGAGCAAACGTTTGAAATAGAATAACTGCTAAACTGAATCTTCCAAGTATTCACTCAGCTTTAGTTGTGCTCTGTCTGACTTGGCCCTTAACCCCTAAGTTCTGTGCAATAATGATGCTTTGAATGTATACCCACACACACATGCTTAGTGAGTGCTCTTGTGATTTTGACCTAAACACCAGTAATTTTTTTGCACCAGGGTCCCTTTCCAGAGACATGGAATGTTAACATTGTAAAAATTCAAGTGCAAACTTCTGAGGGTCACATCCTACTATGGTGTCAGACTGTATGCAGAAGGGTCAGTCATGTCCTATTCCTCAAAGAAGAGCTGGCAATTCTAAACTATCATCATAATGGAAATGGAGCCTCATATTGGAGAATTTGCAGCTGCTTTAAAAGCGAATGAAATCTTAGATGGCATCCAGTGGCAGTAATAGTTCCTGTTTATTCAGCACTGATCAAGCTGCATCTGGAATATTGTGGCTGGTTCCGGGTGTCACATGTGAACAAGAGCAGTGACAAACTGATGTGTGTTCTGAGAAGGGCTTCCAGGATGGTGATGGGTCTGGGAAGTCCTATGGAGGGGGGGAATTGAAAGAGCTGGGTAGAAGATTAAGGGTAGTCATGATAATGATCTTTAAATATCTGAAGAGCTGTCGTGCAGAAGAAGAAGCAGATCTGTTTTCTGTTGATTCTCAACTTCTGTATATACTTAAAGGCATGTGTGTGGGTGTGTTTGTAACATCATTAGCCTGTGACTCCTGTAGCAGGAAAATTGAAGCCACCCATCGGCTACTATTTTAATTTTCCACAATGCCCCAGAGATAGCTAAATCAGAGGTATTATGGGAAGGAAATTGTAGTGGTGGTTTCAAATTGCCTGTTGCTGACTGCAGCACAACTGCCACCTACAAGATACAGTGGTACCTCGGTTTATGAACACAATTGGTTCCGGAAGTCTGTTCATAAACTGAAGCGTTCATAAACTGAAGCGAACTTTCCCATTGAAAGTAATGGAAAGTGGATTAATCTGTTCCAGATGGTTCCGCGGAGTACTCAACCTGAAGCGTACTTAACCCGAAGCATGGGTGTAATTGGTTCCGGAAGTCTGTTCATAAACTGAAGCGTTCATAAACTGAAGCGAACTTTCCCATTGAAAGTAATGGAAAGTGAATTAATCCGTTCCAGATGGGTCCGCGGTGTTTGTAAACCGAAAATTCATAAACCGAGGTGTTCATAAACCGAGGTTCCACTGTAAGTGCTCTGGGACCTGCTGTCGTAAAAGAGAGCCCACAAAAGGGCACTTTTCCAGGATTCCCTAAAATCTGAAGTCCGCCCTTTTCTCACATCCTATTTTTCTGGGGATGTAGAAAATTACAAATGGATATAGCTGTTTTGACTGTCAGCAGACACTCATTCCCACTTTGAGCAATGAAGGATCGAGTGCCCTTTGCAGCAAATGCCACCACCTGCATAAATTAGAAACACAGGTGTGGGGGAAGAGAGATGGTACAGGAAGCCAGGTTTGGTCACAATGCCTCTAGTTGGTGATCCATTTCTAGATAGTACTCATTATTTCTAATCTTATTTAAATTTTCATTTTATTTTATGGCTTCTTTCTCATGTGATATACACAATATGTGGCCAACAGCTCTCCTTTCCTTTGGTCCCATAGTTAAGGAAGCCAATATTTCCAGAGCAGCCACACCTTTACAGCCTTTTCATTTATCAAGTTTGATAGCTAGAACATGCATTTAGATTCACTTCTTTAATCTAATTTACTTGCTTGTAAGATTCTTTAGACTACATGCTTTTAAATGAGTGTACTAATAATTAAGGTCTCATGCTGACAATAGAATTATAAGCAAATTTGCCAACAAATTGTAGTTCACCATTACTACTTCTTATTAGCAACCTGTGATTGCAAAGTTTGGTTATTATTTACTTAATTACAAGAGCCCATATTAACTTTAATAGAATGACTATTGGAAAAATAGATATGGCTCTTTTACTTAGAACCTTCCTCATAAACTGTTAAATGGCTACAAAACTTTGTACTTACTATGTAGAACACGAATGGCAATTTCAAATACAGAGTTTTCCAGGAAGGAATCATTTGCCAAAAAAAAAAAGTGGTAGATGAATATATATGATGCTAAGGTTTTCCAAAAGTTTAGCCCTTGAAAAATTGAGCAATTATCCTACAAGCCTTGGAAGATGATATATTGAAATATTTCAAAGATCTCATTATAATGAATTTTTTATTTAAAAATGCAGTTGTGTGCATTTTTTCATACGACATTTTTAAATGCATCAGTGTGGAAATTTGGATGTATTTGTTTTCTTTTTAAAGACATTTAGCAAGCACTAGTGATAGTGATTGGCTGCCTTTTGTTTGGTATTTAAAGTAGCAGCAGGATGATTGAGTGTAAACGAAGGGTCTAGATGGAGATCATCTGTGAGGAATTCCTTGGTGTGGGAGATGAGCCATTATGGTGATATCTCTTGTGACAATCCCAGCAGGAAGAACACTGATCCATACAGCTATAACCTCTGGCAAGAAGTCTGGAAGTAGCAACAAATTGGATTGGAAAGCAAGATTGTTTTATCATACCATCTCATAATCATTTTTACCATTGGCTGTCGTCTTTGTGTACTACATAGTGCCTAACAGCCATCTCCTATTCCTCTACCATTTTTTACATGAAACTGTTTTCTATTGTACTTAACGATTTAGTAGGAGATTGCAGCAGAAAGGACTTCTTTCTTTTTTCTTCTTTTGGCGATCACTTGTAGCCAAGTAAGATTGCCTTCCATGAGAATGGACTTAACAGTGAGTCCGTAAGTGACTGTGGAGGCCAATTCTGGATCCACATGTCCTTCCACAGTGGGGACATAGGTTTCCGGGCAGGAGTGGATCACAGTGAGGGTTCACCAAATGTGCCTTCCTCTTAGCTCATTTCTCATTTTTGCCCTGAGTTCGTGTTTATATTAAAAACTTCTGTGTTGAGTTGGGATCTCCACATTTCAGGGATCAGATTGATAACTTCTGATGTCTGCCTACTAATTCAAGATAATTCAGGGGTTGAATACAGAAGGATAAAGAGACACCAATACAGTATAAAAGTAAAGCAGTCTACCAGTTTTTAAAAGCAGGTAACCAATAATATATACGGTAATACAACCAACACATTAAACAAAGCAAAGACATTTCAGTTGTTAACAGCAGATGGTGAATGTTGTATAAAGCTTCAGTGCTTATTTGAGAGTGAGGGGAGATTACAGTGAATTTTATTTTTATTAAGAAACATTTTCACATAGCACTAAAAATGTAGTTTGATTGTACAGTCGTACCTCGGGTTGTGAACACCTCGGGTTACGAACAACCCGGGTTACGAACTTCGCAAACCCGGAAGTATTTTCGCTGCGCGCGTGTGCACAAAAGCACCGCACGCCTTTGCGCATGCGCGAAAATAGCAAAAATAGCGCTTTGCGCATGCGCAAAACGGAGGTTTGGGCCCTTTTCGGGTTACGAACTTTTCGGGTTACGAACTGCGACCCGGAACGGATCGCGTTCGTAACCCGAGGTACCACTGTATAAGATTAGGTAGTACTAGAGAAGGTTTAAGTGCTGCACTTGAAAATAAAAATATACTAAATTGCACTCACATCTTTGCAAAAGATGGCAGGGGATTTCTGGATTGTTCCTATTGGTGTGTAGAAGGGAAGAGAACCTCAATTACTCTATTTATACTGTTATTCCAGCTAGAAGTTACTTCTTAAAATTGCTTGCACAAATAGTTAACAGGTGAATATAATTCTAAGTGCATTATAATTAATTCTCCCCAGAGACTGCACAATTTTTTGTGATTGTTGTAGCTGACTTTAAAAAATATCTTCTCTAAATCCTGAAGACGCACTTGCATTGTTAAATTCTGGCAGCAATTAAATTTATCTCTAGCTTTTCACTAAACATATCTATGGTAAAGGATGAAAGTGATTATGTGGTTCAGTGGTTTGAAAACTCCTTTGGGTATGTTTGGAGAGTCTTGCATATTTTGCATCCTCTGCCTTGAAAGGTTTATATGCACCAAATAGCTGCAGAAGCTTTGTCATATTTAGCTACCAGAAGTTACTAGCTGAGCAGCTACTTCCTTAAGAGTTAACTTGATTAGCAGATTGAAGTAACAAGTACTTCAGCAAGATATCTGCAAACTGCATTCGTTAAAATATAGTATATGTAATTTTGCTAAATGCATCTAAAATACTTTAGCAGAAGTGGAGCATACGCAAATTTGGCCAGCTTGCATTTTAGTAATTAGGATTGGCACCTCAGGATTCAATAAGTCTGAAATGGACTTCAGATGGTAAATATTAGAGGCCTCCTTGACTATGAGTTGCCCAGAAATATATATTAGTCTGCTTTATGTACTGTGTACTCTGCAAATGTCCAGTACCAACCATTTTAAAATGGTGGAAAGGGCATGGAAGTAATGGTTTAACTTAAGCAAACAACAACAATTACAAGGAGAAGGGGACAGCAGAGGACAAGATGGTTGGACAGTGTTCTCGAAGCTACCAACATGTCTGACCAAACTGCGGGAGGCAGTGGAAGACAGGAGTACCTGGTGTGGTCTGGTCCATGGGGTCACGAAGAGTTGGACACAACTAAATGACTAAACAACAGCAACAACAGCAACAACAATAAAATATGCTAAGAGGAAATTTATCTTGTTATAGCCCAAACAGCAATATCCATACACACATGAGAAAACCCATTTGAAGAAGTACTATGGAAACATTATAAATATGTTTTATGCAGCAAGCAATGTCAAAGCAGAAAAATGTGATGAGAGAAGGTCCATAAAATCACAGGTTAGTAAGACAAGCAGAAAAAGCAGTAGGAATAAAGAATAAAGCCTTCAGAGTGCAGTAATGGGCATATAACAATAGATGAGAAAAGGTATTGGAACAATGTGTAAGGTTACTGCAGACGAGATCAGGAGTTTCAGTTAGAGATTAGGATGGTGTGTGTTAGGAAAATTAGAGCACATAGCAGCATGGCACCAAGTTAAAAATGGAAAATACTAATAGATGGCAGAGACAACTGACAAAGATTATCTTAGTAATAGAAAAGCAGGGGAAACTGGGATATGGGAAATTTAGAATTGTGGGTAGAAGAAGATAAGTCATCTCAAGTTTAGTCCTATCTAGTTTAGTCACCCCTAAACATGTTGCTGTTTCTTGGTTCTGTATAAATAGGCAACTACAGCATGGGACCATCTCAAACTCTAGCTTAAGAAGAACTTAAGATATTCCTTTCCCTTTTCCCAGGAAGAAGGTTTTTGCCTTGTATGAATATTTAGTGGGTCAAGTGAGTGCTTGCCCATACTTTCTCCCAATACGGTTCCATACAAGGGTGCAGAACAATGCACAATGTTGTTGAAGTATTTCATTATCCTAGGTCTGGGCCACTATCATAGGGCTATTTTTGCAAACACTTTTTAGTTTTTTGTCTGGAATACGAAATGCATCCAACAGTTTAAGTGGAAATGTATTTAAGATTGCGCTAATCAGTAGGGGGACAGATAATAAAAAAGAAAGGGCTGAGTTCTCAGATTCATTTCATAGATATAACCCTACGTAGCATGGATACAACTGTGGGCAGAGCCCATCTTAAAGCATTTCCAGTGACTTAGCAGAGTAGCGCTCTGCATAATTTTCAGTGCCTGTAATTTACAAAGAG
Source organism: Zootoca vivipara (assembly GCF_963506605.1). Lineage (NCBI taxonomy): Eukaryota > Metazoa > Chordata > Lepidosauria > Squamata > Lacertidae > Zootoca > Zootoca vivipara. Next base: position 29,103,901 of record NC_083287.1, on the reverse strand, counting down.
TGAAGAATTTCTGAGCTTTTGAAGCAGCACTAGTTTTGACCTTTCAGTTCCTGTGAGCTCAGCAAAAGGTTGCTGATTAATTTTGCCCCTTAAACTGTGGTAGCTGGGTTCTTCATTCCTTTTTTAATAAACAGGCCCAATTTTAATGCTGCTGACTTAGATGTAATAAAATATTCTTTGTGCTAGGCTTCCACTGTATTAATAAAAGGATCTGTATTAGCAGTTTACAACTAAATGGCATTGGAACATTCAGCTAGCTTGCATTAAATCAATTTTATAGGACGACTGCTTTGTCTTGTCTCATACCTGGTATTTTTCAACCTTATAGGACAAACCTGTTTCTAAATAAGCATAGAAAGAAGGTTGTAAGTAACACGTTTTGGAAGACCTTTCCACAGAAAGATCATTTACTTCCAATGCTTGTTTTTATTCTTAATACCGTAAATAAGTGTGACAACCAGAATAATAATAAAGCTGTTACCCAGTGTGGAGAAGAGATCAATTTACAGCAGAACTGTAGTACTCTTTTCTTCTTAATGAGGCATAGTCAAAATGTGCAACATTAAATTGAGTGACAAGTGTTGGCATGCGAGCAGTGGTGGAAAAGGATGAACTGAAGTCCTACAGACAGTTGCGCAACTTTGGCATATCTGTTGGCTATATGGTTGCAATGTCTGCTTATACTACGTCATTGCCACATGTCAATTTATCATACCTCAGGTGCAGGCCCATACCATAGCTGCCAAGTTATCCCTTTTTTAAAGGGATTTTCCCTTATCCTGAATAGGCTTCCTCGCGAGAAAAGGGAAAACTTGGCAGCTATGGCCCATACAAAACTCCTTATTTGTGGCTTGAAGAAGCATCCACAACAGGGGCGTAGGAAGATAGGGGCAGTGGGGACGGGCTGCCCCGAGCGGCGGGCTCCAAGGGGCGTCATCGCGGGCGGCCGTCCCACCCCCGGAACGTGTGTCACACCCCTCCAGGAGGCGCGCCATGCCCCCGGAACGCACGCCACGCCCCCGGAACGGGCGCCAGCCCCGCCCCCAGGGGCCGGAGCATGAAGCTCCACCACTGATCCACAACAAATGGGAGATCTGTGGCTTCAAATTTGGTTGCCTATGCAGGCCATTCATCAGAGGTTCTCTTCAGAGTACTTCTTCCAGTAGAAATGCAGAGGTTGGCTGCAGGAGAGAGGACCATTTTCAGTAGCCCATTACGGAATACTTTCCCCAAGAAAGCAAGCCTGGCACTACATTGCCCTCTTTCTGGCACCAGATCATGATTTCTCTTTACCCCCAACATTTAATTGTGGATGCTTTCTTGTCTGCTTCTTGCTGTTGGCTAGTTCGTTTTTAATGGTGGGTCATACTGTAGTCATGTGAAGGGTTGTAAGTTTTAACTTTCTGGATATTTATGTATGACTATTCTTGGTTAGTTTGACTCTTTGTTGTATGTATTTTGTATGCCTTTGCTGTATTGATGTAAGTTGTCTCAAGAACCTAATGCTGTATGGTGATGAATGTATAAAGGAATAATAATGATGATGATGATGTACCATCCATGGTAGGCTAAAGCCAAACCTACAGTAAGTGTACTTAGTCAGATGTGTGGAGGAATATAGCTTGCTGCCATTGGTTCATCAATCACTCAGGCCTCCAGATGTTTTGGGACTACAATTCCCACCATCCCTGACCACTGTCCTGTTAGCTAGGGATGATGGGAGTTGTAGTCCCAAAACAGCTGGAGGGCCAAGTTTGACCATGCCTGGTCTACAGAGATGGCAGCAGTTTTTCACAGTTTCATAGAGGAGTTTTTCACAGCCCTACCTAGAGATACAAAGGATTAAACCTGTGGCCTTTTGCATGCAAAGTGATAGACCTTTCCTTGAAATCAATCATACATTGATAGTTGAAAAATTGATTGGCTTCACATGATCAACACATGTTTAAGCACTGCTGTGTCTAGCAGATATCTGGAGACTTGCCCTTTTAATGCTAGAGTGGAACTTTCCCAGGGGTAGTGCAGTGACGAACTTACATATCTCTTCCAGTTAGTTTCCTCTTTGGACATTACTGTGGAACTAAAAAAAGTGTAAATTGAAGCCGCTGTCCATCTAGTTTTTTTTAAAAAAATCACAAAAAATTATACCATTTGATATTAAGGGGGGGAATTTCATAGCAGTTTACAAATTTTAGTACTAACTGCTTGTTTTTTGTTCCACATATCTTAATATAAGGGAATCAAAATAAACCAGTGCCTCCTTATTTTCATCTGAACAATTTTGTAATAGTATACAGTAGAAAAGGATTCTCATGAATGTCCTTCAAAAATTATGTCAGGAACTGGGAGCAATAGAGTAGGCTGTAAAATGAACTTTCAGAATATTTTAAACTGAGATAACTAGTGCTAAAAAAAGTGGTAACTCTTTTTCCATTATCCTTCCACTTTATAAGAAATGGTTTCATGCCATTTCTTTCAAGAAAGGACTTTTTCCCATTATGTGATTCTAAAAATGAACTACTGTCTTCAGCTTTGCTGTTTTTAAAAGTCTTTGTTAGTAACTTTGGTTCCCAATTCATTACTGCAGTCAAGTAGTTCAGAGCCTGGTGCAGGAGATAAACCCTTTGCAAATGAAGACAGCATCCATTTTCCTTATACCTCAGGCCACACTGAATTGATTGCGGTAATAAAATGACAGCACCTTGTAATATACTGACGGATTTTTAATTTGAAAACTAGCTCGAGTCTGATTCAAAGCTTGTTTAAAGCTAATTTATGGCTTGCGTAATTTTCATCCGAATCCAGGGTAAAGGATGATGTATGAAAACTGATAAGAGTTAACATAATATATTCAAATGTATCATGTTGCAGAGAGAGAATTTTTTTTTTCAGAAGCATCAATGTTTTGTTTTGTTTTTAAAGAAGTATGTTTTGTGTTATGTACAAATATGAATGTAAACAGTAATTTGAAATCCCATAACGTTTATTTTATATGTATCCATTTTATGTTTGTAAGACTAATAATAATAATAATAATAATAATAATAATAATAATAATAATATATTATTTATACCCCACCCATGTGGCTGGGTTTCCACAGCCACTCTGGGCGGCTTCCAACATAATATTAAAATGCAATAATCTATTAAACATTAAAAGCTTCCCTAAACAGGGCTGCCTTCAGATGTCTTCTAAAAGTCTGGTAGTTGTTTTTCTCTTTGACATCTGGTGGGAGGGTGTTCCACAGGGTGGGTGCCACTACCGAGAAGGCCCTCTGCCTGGTTCCCTGTAGCTTTGTTTCTCGCAGCGAGGAAACCGCCAGAAGGCCTTCAGCACTGGACCTCCGTGTCCAGGCAGAACTTGTGGTGTACATATACATTATACTTTGAAGAATCATGATTGCACCATTAACTGAGAAAAGTTTAGTGCTTTCTTATTGTCATAGTCATTAGAAATTATGGAGGCCTAGTGATACACCAGGCAATGTCTCCTGCCACTCCCCCATTTTCCGCTCCTTACTATTTGTGTCCCTTTGTGTGTTTGTGGGATGGATGGATGGCGGTGTCTATGAGTGCCTGTATTTTGGTCACAATGTAGTGACTCTCTTTGTTATGTAATAGTGTTGACTGATATTGAATAAAACTTAGAAATTTAAAAATGCACCAGAACCACCCTAACAAACAAACAACTTCAGTGTTCAAAACAAAAATAAAAAATTCCTTCCAGTAGCACCTTAGAGACCAACTACGGTAAGTTTTCATTGGTATTAACTTTCGTGTGCATGCACACTTCTTCAGATACACTGAAAAAGAAGTATCTGAAGAAGTGTGGATGCACACGGAAGCTCATACCAATGGCAAACTTAGTTGGTCTCTAAGGTGCTACTGGAAGGATTTTTTAAATTTTGTTTCAACTACGGCAGACCAACATGGCTACCTACCTGTAACTAGAACTTCAGTGTTATCATACATCCTTAGGTTTAGGCTGACTTGTATTGTCTTATACAGTGGTACCTTGGTTTAAGTACACAATTGGTTCCGGAAGTCTGTACTTAACCTGAAGTGTACTTAACCTGAAGCGAACTTTCCCATTGAAAGTAATGGAAAGTGGATTAATCCGTTCCAGACGGTCCACGGAGTACTTAAACTGAAGCGTACTTAACCTGAAGCGAACTTTCCCATTGAAAGTAATGGAAAGTGGATTAATCCGTTCTGGAAGTTCTTACTTAACCTGAAGCGTACTTAACCTGAAGTGAACTTTCCCATTGAAAGTAATAAGAAAGTAGATAAATAGGTACCGCTGCGTCAGGAAGGTAAACAACGTATCCGTGTGCTCTGGTTTATGTCACGGTGTTCTGTTGCACCAGAAGCGGCTTAGTCATGCTGGCCACATGACCCGGAAAGCTGTCTGTGGACAAAAGCCAGCTCCCTCGGCCTGAAAGCAAGATGAGCGGCGCAACCCCATAGTCACCTTTCACTGGACTTAACCGTCCAGGGGTCCTTTCCCTTTTTTCTGTGACCTGAATAGAGGTGAAGGGAGTATTGTAGCATGCTATTACTCCCCCCCCCCCCAAAGATGCAGTTACCTTGAAAGCTTTATGGTTTAATATTACTTAGCACTTCATACATCTGGATTTTATTTTCCGCCTGCAGACCATTCAGGATTAATTTCACATTTGTTGTCTTCCATTGAGCATCAGTGCTTCTCTGTGATATGTATTTGAGAATTCATTCGATCAACTCGCATGGAGGCTTTTCTGTTCCCTTTTTCCGTTGCATTCCCGTCCCTCCTAGAAAAGTAGCTTCTGAAGCTCCAAGGACACTGCGTAGTGAAATTCAATATGATATATTGGGGTGCAGCCAGAAGGGAAAAGTTAACAAACCCAAAGTCTGGGGTGAGATGGGGGAGCATTTTTGCATGCACACAGAATTATTTTTGGTTAGCAGCCACCTGTGTAGGTATTTGACACTCTTAAAAAGTTGCTTATACTGTAAAAAGTTATATGGTTTACAGCTAGCAAAAGTTTTGCAGGCCATAAAAGTAATCTATAGAGTTAACAGTATTCTGTATGGCGTAATCACCAAGAATATATTTACATACCGTGTTTCTCATATTATAAGACATGTCTTATATTTATTTTTTCCTCAAAAAAACACACTATGGCTTATTTTCAAGGGATGTCTTATTTTTTTCTTCCTTCTCCTGCTGTGGCCGGCATTGCTGCTGCACCTATCACTATGTCTTATTTTCGGGGTATGTCTTATATTCCTTGAATGCTTAAAAATCCTGCTATGGCTTATTTTATGTGTATGTCTTAAAATATGAGAAACAGGGTAGCTGATCCCACTTGTGGTTTTTTTGTGTGTGTGTGCCTTGTTCCTTACTGGGTGGCTTGCAAGGAATGCAGGTATGCACTGGAAACAAGGCCTGCAGAGGCTGTTAGACCCAGGAGAAGAGATGCTGCAGGAACACAAAAGTGGCCTGAACTCAAATAGGTGGCGCTAAGTTGCTATCCAATTTACTTTGAGTAAAGGCCGTAGAACAGTGTTAAAACAAATAAATTGTATGCAGATGGTCTTACTTTTAGTACCTCATGTCTCCAGGAAGGGCTGAGAAAGACTCCAGTTTGAAAAAACTGCTACCAGTCTGAGTAAACAGTATTGAACTGATAGACCAATTTTTCCTGAAATGTTTTTATTCTGTGTTGTTCCTGAGACGTTGAAGGGTGTGCAGTGCACTTGTTCCATTAGTGCAGGGATTTGCACTTGCACAACAGAACTTCCCTCCGCGTATGCCTCATGCCCTCCTCAAATCTGCTCTGGAGGATTAGGAGAATTCTCAGTCTTTAGGGGTCAAGCAGGGGATAGAGAAGGGTAGAACTTTCCATTGCACTAACAAATCCTTGGAACATCTGCTTAGCACTCTGGATACAACCCACATTTTTTTTTTGAAAGGTTAAAACTCTTATCCATTGACAGCAATCTTCTATTAACAAGATACACGATAGCAGATATACAGTCCTCAGTATGCTGCTCAGAAAATAGAACTCTCCCTTGAATAAAATGTAACGTTATGTTGTTTAAACAATGAAACAAATAGATATTAAATAAGTTGAATAATTATGTAAGGGATATTTCCATATACAGTGGTACCTTGGTTTATGAACACAATTGGTTCCGGAAGTCTGTTCATTAACTGAAGCGTTCATAAACTGAAGCGAACTTTCCCATTGAAAGTAATGGAAAGTGGATTAATCTGTTCCAGGTGGTCCGCGGAGTACTTAAACTGAAGCATTCATAAACTGAAGCGAACTTTCCCATTGAAAGTAATGGAAAGTGGATTCATCCGTTCCAGACAGGTCCACGGAGTACTCAACCTGAAGCGTACTTAACCCGAAGCATGGGTGTAATTGGTTCCGGAAGTCTGTTCTTAAACTGAAACGTTCATAAACTGAAACGAACTTTCCCATTGAAAATAATGGAAAGTGAATTAATCTGTTCCAGATGGAAACCGAAAATTCGTAAACCGAGGTGTTCATAAACCGAGGTTCCACTGTACAAGTGAGAGTTTTGCCATGAAATGATGCAAATGAAAGTATTTGTATGGTACAAAAGCTATATATTTATGTTGATAAAACTGCCCTATACTTTTAGTAATGCTGGTTTAGCTCCATTGGCTGAAAGGAAGTTAGTGGGGTTGTTGATGCCCCCCCGCCGCCGCCGCCTTAGCTCCCAAGCATGTATGAAATCTACACAAACTTCTGTTTAACACAAGCATGGGTGCCAGTGTTACAGTTGTGTTACATCTATAAATTTATGTATGTTCCATTAATGAGATTTGCTACATTGTCTCTGTGCAGGCAAAATTAGCATCCTAAAATGTGGTTGGGAAAGAAAAGCAAAGGATTAATACTAGGATAATCCTACATTTTCCAATAGTTGACGTGTGGAACGAGAAAGTGTTTCTGACAGTGTTGGTGTTAGCAAGGAACAGAGAGATCTGTAACTGCAGATCCACAGGCAGTTGGATCTTCTTATGTGCAGAAACATGTGTGGATCACTGTGCTTCTCTTTCATTTGAAGCCTAGTTTATGTGTGTCACAGTTTGGTCAAAAACAGTTGATTGAACAGAACTGTCAGTAAAACCTGCCTTTTATTTTCAGAGTTGATTCTTTATGGGAAGGGGGAAAGCTTAGCAATGCATCACTTGTTTTCTTTCTAATGAATGACTGCATGGAAGTAAAGTGATTAATCACATGTGCATAGCTTTGCATTCTTTGTAATGGCATCCAAAACTTTGAAAGGACCAGTGCAGCAAACAACCGCCTTGCCGCAAATTAATATTTTTGTTCCAGATTTTCGCATAGCTCAATAAATTTGAGCTATGAAGTCCACCGAGGAAGCAGAGCTGTTAAAACTCTCCTTTTTCTTATGCACACTGCAGCTGGATGTCCATCACAACCACTGGGCTGCAAGAGCATCCTACTAGCATTCTCTCACCCAGAAAATTCCTACATTTCACTCTGCTTCCATTTAAGGGGCTGGGGGACTTCATATAAAACACTAAAGTGTTGAAGCCTTGTACATTTCTTTCAGGGCACTTCTTTCTGAAGATCCTGTTGCTAGTAGAATATACTGGTATTGCAAACTTTGCATGAAGTGATTCAGGTCATTAATAAATGCAGAAACTATCAGGAGGCCATTAAAAGTCTGTTATAGTGGTAACTAGAAGTTATATTATACTTTTGAGCAGTAAATTTCAGAGGTTTCCAATTCCTTTACAATCATGGATCCTGTAGCAATAAATTGGCATAGTAGTAAAGTTTCCCTCCCTAGTCCAGTTCCCCCCCACCCCCCGTGCCTTCAGTCTTAACATGGAGTGTTAGCCACAAGTGCAGATTGAGTTCTTATCAAGTTTTATTTCTATGGCCAATTCAGATTTCACTCAGAAACTCTAGTACAATTGGGGGAAGTGGATTCTTTTTAATATCATTAAATTAATATGCAACATTTGAATACCATGTTTGTTCAGTACTTCCTTGAAGTTAATTGTTGAACTATGTATTTGAGGTATAGAGGGAAAATACCTATTAATAACTATATTCTAAATATACATATTCATGTTCCTTATACCACGGGGTGGAATGCAGAATTCCCATGCTTTGCATGTAATGCTTCAATTAAATAGTGGCTAAATGGTTTCAATTAAACAAAAAGAGGGGAAATGAAGCTTAGACTTTATTTTCAAAATATAGAGATTTGTTGTGTCCATACCTTCAGTCACCTCAGCACTCTACTGAGGAGTCTATTTGTCTCTGTTGCATTCAGGACTCCGAGCCGTCAAATGAGGTGGTATCAGAGGCCTCAACTAATGTTGTACCCTCTACCTCAAGAAGTAGCTCTGAACAGCTGGTATCGGTGGCACAGACATATCCAGAAGAGGTAGGACATTCCGTGTCTATTCTGTTAATGAACTGACTATTGGACTCTTAAGAGGTTTTCTGCTATTCTTATATATTTATTTATTTATTCATTTATTTATTTTTGTATTGGTTTGATTCCGTTTCAAGAAAACAGTGAAACTAAACTATACATCAGGCTTTCCAGAAAGTTACTATCCACCTATAAAGTTCATGTGCTGCAGTAAAATTGGGTGAATTCCAACATTTAGGAAGGCTGTTCTTTCTGCTCTTTTTCTCCTCCTCAGGTATCCAATTTTCCAATACTTGGTAGCATGTAAAATCAATTTCTGATGTCCACAGTAGTCACATAGGTTCACTCATATAATGTTGCTTGAGTAGACCAGTTTTTGGAGATGAAATTAAATATGATGAAAAAGCTAGCTGTCAGTGGATTTTACTTAGTAAATCTATCCACATAGATTTCAGAATTCTGATGAAAGGTAAGCTTGGCAATGACTTTTGGCGGGCATAATATTCTCACTTAGCCAAACTCTTAGATTTCAAAGTATAATAAAAAAGTCACTGAAATAATGAAACTTCATCTATAGATTTAGGGCTAAAATGCGCAAGTAAATGTGCTAAAGCAAATTGAGCGCCAAAGGAATTGTTGAGTAAGTAGAGTATTGGGAAGAAGGAAGAGCAATGTTAAATAACGCTAGTACTATCCTAAACCCTTGCTTTCTGGTGACTCCCATTTGTGCTTGTCCGTGTGTGTGTGTGTGTGTGTGTGTGTGTGTGTGTGTGTGTAAGGTTGACAGGAACAGACCTGCAGCTCAGCCACAAAAGTATTTTTGAATCATTTGAGAAGTTTCCTGCGAGGACCATTTGAATGCTGGTGGAAGGTACCATATCTGTAAATCTATACATTTTAGTGGCCAACTATTAAGGTTTGTATTTACTTTGGTTTTTTAAACTGGAGTGGATTAACTGAATAGGTCTCTGTTGGAAGTGAGGGTTTGGATTGCGCACAGGGACTTTGGTGTGCAAGCCGTCTCACCTACACTCAAGCTTGTCTGGATAGAACTGACAATAGGAACTGAGCTTTCCACTCCATCCTTAACCTCTTTCTGCTACTGTTAAGTGCTTGGAGCTATTAAAACAACAAGAACTACCCTGAAACCACTCACATGCAGTTACTGTCCCATCCTGTCCTCTTGCTTCACTAGAGGTTGTATCATCCTTCTCATTCTAGCTCTATCTGATGTTGGAGTTCCTTGTATACGGAAGACTGGAATTGGCAATTGCTGCCTGTCATTGTTTAGGCTTGTGGTTTGGCTTCCTTACATTTCCTTGTTTCTCTCCAGGGCTGTAATGGAAAATCTCCTAATTCTTACTTTTGAGAGACTGAAAAACAGGCCTTTTAGCACTGTTGGCCTTCATTCTTTGTGCTTATTTATAGTTGTAGCCATTAATGCTGCAATATTGGATGGATTCAACGGGTTGTTCTTTAAGGCAGAAAACTGTTTTAAATGTGTGTGGTGTTTTCTGTGTGCAAATTAATGTTTAAAAGAGCAATGCAATTAAACACCCATTGCCAAAATACACAGATAAAATCTTCTTGACCCCTTCCAGTGATCATATGCCTCAGCTTACCATAATCTACTCCACCCTATTGTCCAGTTAACAAAAGAAGTGGGTAGAGAAAGAAAGCAACTTATGCCCGGACCTTTTGGTGTGCATATCCCTGGATTCAACCAACCCATAGAATTTAATCTTCTATTTCACAATAGTAGATACTATTTCATAATCTCCATAGCTGCAATGTGAAACAGAAAATGACTACATTGTGGAATACTGGTATGCATATGCTGTTATTTTGGCTTTCTGCATCCAACTTTCATATACAAGATCTGTGCAAAACATTAAGGCTGATCTAACGGGAAAGTATTAAAGTATATTTTTGACTCTGTTCCTAGTCTAATAGGCATTCTGTGCTTGTGGCACTGCAGACTCTTCACAGCAATAACAGATCATGCTTTTTAATGGGTAATGATATGTCATCTTCCTAAGTTAACTTAGATTTGTTTCTGCTCTTTCTGTGAGATGCTTTGAGCATAATTATGGGAAAGTGGCATATAAATAAACGACTATTGCTAATTAGGATGTTAAGTACTCCGCAAACAGATTATAGGCCAGTCCTGTGCTGAATGAAGCATGCCTCAGTCCGCTGAATTTAACTGGGCTTAAGCATACCTCATTCTGCACAAGGTTTGGCATATTTCCTATGAGACATTTTATCTGTTACATTAGCCTTTGAAAGAGGTGGAAACATTTGGTTGCATTATTGCAAATATGGGCAAATATTATTTAATCTGTATGTATAGATGGCAGCTGTTTAATTACTTTATTTAATTTTTTCCCACTTGTCACATTTGTTCCTTAATAATCAGTATTTGTTATTTGTTAAGCCTCCTTTTCCTTGGTGATATTTACAGCAGAAACTAGAACTTGCATTAATAGATTTTTTTTAAAAAAGGAAGGCATAATTTTTTTAAAATTTGTTTTAAGTATTGCAGTCATTAGAATGCTCAAATTCATTCTCAAATTCTTACTGTAATTTCGTCTTTGACTGGCCTCAAACTTTGGGCTACATCAGGGACCTGAGATGTTGATTAAAATGGTTCAAATAGATTCTATTATGAATAAAGAAGCCATAAAACATTCAAGATGGGAAATGTGCAATTATTGGCATATTGCAAATTAGTGTGTCCTACATTTACAAAGGTTTTCAAAATAGCACAGTGAATTCTGCACAGTGCCTTCTACAGTTCTAGTATAATAATGGTTGCTTTGGAGCAAAGTGTTTATGGTGGCTACTGTAAGATTCCTTTATTTAGGGTTTGCCAATGGTTATAATTAGCTTATGGGTGGCCAGTTTTTGCATTCTTGGAGCAACAGCATTTTCTGACTTAGGCTGCAGCCTCCAGATACAACTTCTGCCGGTCAATTTCTGTAATTCAGTTGGTAGCCCAGGGCTGGGGAACCAGAGGCACTTCAGATGTTGCTGGACCACAACTCCCATTATCCCTGGCTATTGGCAGTCCTAGCTGAGGTTGATGAAAGACATTCCTGCTGGTATAATCTTAATATTTATATCAAGAGGAAGGTTTCATTTTGGGAATAATAAATTTTCAGAGTAGTTTTTACAGTTACTGTATATAAAAAATTACTGATTTGGTTATACTATTAGAAATACATAGACACATAGTTATAAAATTATTTACAGGTAGGTAGCCGTGTTGGTCTGATGTAGTCGAAACAAAAACTAAAAAAATTGTTTCCAGTAGCACCTCAGAGACCAACTAAGTTTGTCATAGGTATGAGCTTTCGTGTGCATGCACACTTCTTCAGATTCTTCAAATTATTGTGAGGTTTAATAAGTTAACTGTTTATATTTGGACAACCTTCCTGCTGTACTTTATTGGAAGGAGAAAAATAATCATTTCCTTAATAACAATTTAAACAATTTATTTAACTAAAACAATAACATTATAGCCTATGTATCCATGTTTGTTAACTGATGTGGTCAAACAGTTTTAAAAAACCCAACAACTTAGACTGAGTTTTAGCACACATGAAAAACTTACAAATCCTTATTTCCTGATGACTAGTCTTTGGACTATAATGTAACTTAAATAGAAAACTATCTTTAGAAAGATTTTTCCTCCCAAAGCATTTTATTTTAAAAATCCAATTTAAATAAACAATCCTATATTTTTTTTAAGTTTAATTTTATCCACCCTGGTTACTATGCACCTAGATGTGGCCAGGGCATTACTTAAAAGCTTCAAGGAGATGTATCGCATTAAAAGGTGGAGCACATTTGTTTCCAAACAAACATAATCATTATAGCTTAATTAAAGATTGATAAGCCTGCTAGAAGCCGGTTTAAATTGTTTTGTGGGCTGCTGCCTGACAACTGACCATTCCTAATTTAGATTATTTACTCCATTGCACCAGTACTCTCTTATTTTTTTTTCCTAGCATTGTTTATCATTGTTGCAGTTGCTCCTTATCCCATGTTTTTGGAGTCCCAGCTGAAAAAATGCCAATATCCCCCATTTTTTCAAGTCAAAGCAGCTAACTCATAACTCTGCAAGTCACACTGACTTCCTTTTTTTCTAGTTATATTTGAACCAAGCATCAAAACTTACAAGAGTACACTTTGTATAAAAGCAGTCTTTCTGTGTGATATTTACAATAGACAGAATATTAAGCTCTATATAGGGTTTAACCAGTCACATCAACCATAATCCAGGGAAATGGTATTCTTTATATTAAAAAATACCTCTACTGGGTTCTATATTTCATTAAAAAGTTTAAATGCATCTGGAGATTTACGGTTTAACAAATCAAAGAGAATCCCATTATTTTCCCAGCCTAGTTTCAAATATATATCTTAACATTTCCAATGGTGAGCATAAACCAGTCTGGCAATCAGTAGAGCATTCCATACCACATTGGGTTTCTTTCTAGATGTAAAACCTGGTATAAAATGAATAAATTATGCACATAGTTCAAGCTATACTAGCCTTTTTTTTGTAAAATGCTTTGGTTCTGGAATACAGGCACCATATATGAAAGAAATGTACAGTACAGTGCAAATTAATTTGGTTTCAGTACAATATGATAAGTTACTGTTTCCAACATTATAGATCTTACTTAATTTTAAAGGTGTTTAAAGGAGCCCCTTTACCATTAATGCCCTTGCCTTGGCATTTTTATACTCTCTCTCTCTCTCTCTCTCTCTCTCTCTCTCTCTCTCTCTCTCTCTCTCTCTCTCTCTCTCTCTCTCTCTCTCTCTCAACATTGAGCTCAGTCAACTGCCTTCCAGGTTCCAAAAGCAAACACCAAACTTTTGGAGAAATTTCCCTCTGTAGATCCTTTTCCCAATTCCATTAAGAACATTTTTCATCTGCGGTCTTAATGTGCATTAAAATAGAATACATTTCAGATAAAATCTTTGTGACTTGATACAGAGTACGCACTAAATTCTATATCCCATTTCATGGCGTGATCATCATGTGTTTATGATATTCTTTAACTGCTTGCAGTCTGCAAAAGGCCAACATTCCCTTTTTCCTTTGAGTTGTGCAGTTTTCCTGCTCTTCTCTTCCTTTCCATTAATGAAAATGTTAAAAAGCAAACACAAAATCCCAGCTACAAATCCTTGCCCATTATTTTCACTGTAAGGCTAGAACACTAAATTACAAAAACTTAATAGAAAGCTCTAAAATGATGATATTTACAAAATGACTTCTGAAAGCAGTATCTGTTATGTTCTGTACAGCATGATAACACTTATTTCTTGTTGTAATTTCTGCTATTGTTTCATACTGTTTTAAATATTCTTCTACACTAGTTTATGGGTGTAACTAATTGCTATATTCTGCTGGATTTGATTACAATCACTGTGCAATTTTACAATTCTGGAACCAGTACTGGAAGATGAAGGTATTTTTTCTAGTATTGAGTTGAGAATACAAATAGCGTTGTACTGCCCAAACTTGATTTTACTGTGCAGTTCTGAATATAAATTTTCTACAGCTGTTGTGGTATATTAGAACGTATCACAAAAAAACTCTATAGATCTCTATAGATATGATTGGAAATTGGAAGACTTAATTTTTTGTTGTCTACACTTTCTTTCCCAACATGTGTATACACACACTACTCATGAACATTATTCTCATAGCACATTGATAATCACAGAATTCACACATGCTTTCTTGACAATTCACTGCTACCACGAATCCCTTTCCAGCCGAACCTGTCAACAGCCCCATAGCATGTTTGTCCTTAACTTAGAAACCAAGCTTTTTTCAAAAATAAATAAATCACAATATTCCATAATATCTAATCAACTGAGCTAATAGCTAGCAAGGACCTTTAGCATCGTCATCATCATCATCATCATTATTATTATTAGGGCCTGTACCTCTGCTTCCTTTGCTCACCAGCACCCACATTTCTGTAGACCTCACTAAACATCCTACCCCCTCTCTTAGACCTCGCAGAACCTCCTATTTTGATAATCTGTGGGAAAATTTGTGGTTCACTTGTGGTTTGCTAAACAAACCATGGCTTTTAGGGTTACATGCAAACTTGACCTTGTCTGTCCTCTTTATCTCTTTCCTTTAACCCATAGGAGACTGGTACCTAGCATGCTCTGTTAAAATCTTAATAGACATTATATGGCTAGAAGTCCCGTTGGCCTCTTTACTTCCTTGGTCCAAAATGATTATAACCTACCTAGATTAATCTGTGATAAAAATTATAAGAATAAATGCTGTGCCTTGTCAGCTCCACAGTAATAAGAATTATGATATTAACTTGGCAAGGTTTGTAGTCAACTAACTTTTACTCAGGAGTAGACCCATTGAAGTTACTCATCGCCATTTATTTCCATGTGTCTACTCTGTGCAAAAGTTAGCACAAATATTACCTGCTCTGTTAATTGGAATCAGCATTTTAAAGGACAGTTGTTTCCATTCAACATTAGTTTCTCAACCATCCTGGAAATGTTTATTTGGAGGTTGGGTATAAATATATTGACTTACTATATAACAAGTGTTTCCGCTTTAACACACACCAACACTATGCATGTTTCTATCATGCATTATGGTACAGTACGGAAGATGGGACTAAAATTGAGCCATGAAGGGCCAGCCACCAACCGTAGATGGATTTCCTGCCCTTTTGACTTGCAGCTTTAACTCATCTCTCTGACTGTAATGAATGAAATTGCAGTTTGGTTTGGTTTAGTTTGGTTTTCTTAGTCATGTACCTCTTCTTAAAGAATCAATTTCCCTCTTCCCCCATTTAGAATGCTGTTGCGTTCTTTTTAAATGATAAAAAGCAACTCAAAATTGTGTTACAGCAATCATTTAAATAAAAAATGTATGAGAAAGCAAGAAAAAACAATATTGCCTTGCAAGTTAATTTATTAGTATGCATGTTTAAGCTGAGGTAGCTGAATTGGAAGATTTCTAGTTTAAATATGAATTACTTCTGTTAAAACATTTTCACAAATCCGGGGCATTTGTCTTTATTTAACCTTTTCACAGTCTCTGCCTTTCTTTAAAGTACACTTAGTCCAATTTCTTCTATTACTCAAGGAGGTATTTAATACATGACTTAGTGTCATTTGCATTATACAAGAAGATTAACTTTACAAGCTGCGCTATTAATCTGAGTAGCTCTACATATTGACCTATGAAAGAGCATAATTGTTAGCTTAATTAAGTTAATTAATTGTCACACTCTGATGAACTTAGTATTGAGAGGAAATTAAAGGCAAATAGAAATTGGCATTCATTGGTTAGAAATCATATTTCATGGAATGTTATAGTGCATTCTATTTAGATGACACAAACATCTATTGTATAGTTAAAGCTATGCAGGCAATTAAGAATGTTAAATGCTAATAATTTTGGAGTATTCTTTCTGATTTATAATCTGTCAAGTTCTGCAGGATCCGATAAAGATATGCCTTGGAAAATTTATACTAGAATTGCAATTTGAATTGTCTGATTTCTCATGTGTGGTCTGATAATGAGAGAACTTGGAATGAAAACACAACCATTCCTCACTGTCCCACAAGAATTTAAGTAAGCCCTTCAGCACACAATGAATGACTTAACCGGTGCTTTAACATATATATATGTGAAAAGCCCATACCCATCCATAGCCTAGGAGTATTTGTCTACATTTACATTTCTGTGGGCTGCTTGTAAAATTACTGTTATTGTTGAGGTTTAGAAAGTTATACATGGGGAAAGAATGGATAGCGTTACT